>NC_057796.1:204957163-204963580 GCF_018294505.1 Triticum aestivum | reverse complement strand
GTACGTGGAGGTGGCCGCCCAGCGTCTGGTATGCGGTGGGCTTTGGGCCTGCTCCTCTCCGGCATCGTCGTCGATGTCTTCGGAGCCGTAATCGAGCATGTCGGTTAAATCCTCGACAGTGGCTATGAAGTGGGTGGTGGGCGGGAGGCAAAATTCCTTGCTCTCAGCCCCTAGTCCGGGCTGGGCATAGTTTGGACGTTGCTCCTCTGTAATGACAAGGGATCGCATTAAGTCTAGAGCCTCGCTTAAAGGCGAGGTTTTGCTAGGGAAGAGAGAGCCCGTGGAGTACGGCAGGAGGGAGGTTCCCTGGCCGAACTCACACGATGCTGGTCCCGAGAATTCGGAGCCAGTGTCCAGATAAGAGTCCGACTTTGTGATGATTGCCTGCGACGATACCTCATCCGTCTCTCCCGTACTGGGTTTAGTGGCCGCAGATAGTCCGGCGGGCTCAAGAAGCCCGTCTTCGGGCCTGGCGACGTGCTCCGGATCTAAGGCCGGAGCGATGGCTGGGGTCGCGAATCCTTGGAAGATCAAGTCTCCCCGGACGTCAGCGACGTAGTCCAGGCTTCCCAAACTAATCCGGTGACCTGGGGCGTAGCTGTCGATCTGCTCTAGATGGCCAAGCGAGTTGGCCCGCAGTGCGAAGCCGCTGAACACGAAGATCTGGCCGGGGAGGAAAACTTCCCCCAGGACAGAATTGTTGTAGATGATTGATGGAGCCATCGAACCTCTTGGCGACGATGCAGTGGAACTCTCAATGAAAGCACCAATGTCGGTGTCAAAACCGGCGGATCTCCGGTAGGGGGTCCCGAACTGTGTGTCTAAGGTCGATGGTAACAGGAGATAGGGGACACGATGTTTACCCAGGTTCGGGCCCTCTCTATGGAGGTAATACCCTAGTCCCCGCTTGATTGATCTTGATGAATATGAGTATTACAAGAGTTGATCTACCACGAGATTGTAATGGCTAAAACCCTAGAGGTCTAGCCTGTATAATTATGATTGCCTCTACGGACTAAACCCTCCGGTTTATATAGACACCGGAGGGGACTAGGGTTGTACAATGTCGGTTACAGAGAAAGGAATCTTCATATCCGAACGCCGAGCTTGCCATCCACGGCAAGGAGAGTCCCATCCGGACACGGGTGAGAGTCTTCGGTCTTGTATATTCATAGCCCATCAGTCCGGCCCATGTCCAACAGGCCGGACGCCCGAGGACCCCTTAATCTAGGACTCCCTCACCAGGACTACCCGCCGGATACTCATCTTCCGCTATACCGCCGCCCGGATGGGGCGAAGATCGCCGCTGCTATGCCTGTCTTCAACGAGCGCGGGCTCGTACCGCTGGCGCCGACCGGACCCCCGGTGGTGTTGTCCTCCGGCGAGTCTGGCCAGGAGGAGAGGTCGGACTCGGAGGCGACTCAGGAGGGGGTGGGGGAGACTTCTCGTCCGCGCCAGACCAATATCCTCCGCACCCTCCCTGACGATGACGACACCGACGAGCTTCCGGTGAGGGAGTCTCCGCACTCCGCCGGGGTCACCACAAGGTCCAAAGGCACCCCCCGAAGAAGCCACAGGCAGGGGTCCTGAAGAAGAGCAGATCGACGCTGATCTCCTGAGGCGATGCCTCCGCTTCGTCGCCGGCCGGCGCTGCTGCAGATCCGGCTGCCGTGCCCTTGTCTGCCCCCGGGGCTCACGCGCCGGTGCCCCAGCCCACGAGGCCTTTGGGCATGGTGCTTCAGAAGAGGGTGAGGGAGTACGCCGCCGTGGACCAGTAAGTGCTCCGCCTTGATCTTTTGCTCCATATCCTTGCCATAGTGTCTTGATGCTTCCCCCTTGTACTGTTAGGCCAACACCGGTGGCGAAGAAGAAGAGGGGGACGACCGCGATCGCCGAGACCCAGCAGCCTGCCGCGGCCGCGCCACCTTAGGCATAGAAGGATGGTGATGGCTCCCGCGCTTCTGCGGCTGGGTCATCCTCACGAGACTCGGGGGGCGGCCTTAGGAGGGGGCATTCTCCATAGCCAAGTCGGCTCCGGAGGCGCACGCCCCCAGCTCGCCTGCTGAGGTATCGAAGGCTCAGGAGCCCCCGGCCCCTTCTGCTGCTAACTTGCAGGCCTTGGAACCGATGCTGTCTCTTCCCCCTTCCACCATGCCGCTGGGCCGTGATCCTCCTGCTTCGCTTGATGCTCTGGAGGATGCTCTTTTCGCGCCGACCCAGCTTTGTGACGACCTTCAAGGTGCCAACCGCCGGCTGGCGTCGGGGTGATTGGAGTTGGTCTCGGGATGGCTGCGATCCGATGCGTCCATTAGGGCGGCATGGAGCCAGGCCGTGGCGGCCTCTGAGGAGGGTAAGCAGGCTGCCGACCTGGCCACGGCCGCCCGCGAGCTGGCGTTGAAGGATGCTGAGGCTGTCAAGGAGCGCTGTCGGGTGGCGGAAGCCGAGCTGGAGACCCTGCGCAACGAGCACGCCGCCGAGGCTCGTCAGCGCGAGGCATGGGAGGAGAAGCTGAAGGCTCGAGAAGACATGGTCTCCGCTCGTGACACCGAGCTGGAGCAATCAGCATGGGCGCAGGCCGCGGAGCGCGGCCGCCTGGAGAAGCTGAAGGAGGAGGTGGAGGTGGAGAAGGCCCAGCTGAAAGCCAAGGCAAAGGTTCTTGCCGAAGATCATGCCGCCTTCAACTCTCTTGAGCTGAGGTCCTGCAAGGCACTGCAGGAACTCTATGGGAGGGGTTTGAAGAAGCCGTTGGTGACTGCTAAGGAAGGCCCCGCCGAGCTACTCCCCCAGCTTGTCACGGCTCTCGAGGGCGTTGTCGATGGGGTCGGCCCCATGGTGGAGGGGGAAGTGTGACACCCAAAATTTTTGGCCTTATTTTGTTTATTAAAATATTGCCAGGAAATAAAACTTTTCCAATTTGTCAAGTTTTACCTTTTGTGATTTTGGATTTTTGCCTCTAGTGGGAGAAACCTTCAAAGGTATTGTTGGACTTGATTTCTCTCTATAATAAAACCATTATTTATCAGTGGATTTAAATGTTGCAAGATTTATTTATTCAAAAGCTTTCTTTCTTTAAAATGATTTCCTTTTGCATTTGGGGCCTATTTGCACTACAACCTCTTGACAAATGCTTTTAAAAATTCCACCAAAATTTGGGGATGTCATGTGATGGTTCCACATCACTTTTATGCAAAGATACCTCTTGGCCATTGGAGATTTTGAGCTCTACACCAACTTTTCCAATCTGGTCCAGTAGGCACTTTTGCACTGCAACCCATTTAATTATTCTTCTGAAAATTCTTCCAAGTGTTTGGAGATGTCAGTGGATGCATACAATTCATCTTCAAGCAAAAACCCAATGATGTTCTTTGGAAAATTTGAGTGGATCAACCTCTTTTGCATTCTGGTCCAATTTGGTGATTTGTACTACAACCATATTTTTCCTTGCTCTAGTGACCCTGAGCTTTCCCCTACTTGTAGCCCTCCCTACCAAACTCTTAAGTCCAGGAGATTGGGCTCATTGGAGGTTTTGAAGTGCATGTTCTAAACCCCTTTTCTTTCTGCCCAAAACTGGAGTTTTGCAAAACTTGCACTATCAACTTTCTGTTTTTGCCAAACTAATCTCACCACCATCTCCTGTATCTAAAGAGACACTGATCTGGAGACTTTGGCCACTCCAAGAGTTGCCTAAGTGCACTTGACATTCTGTCGAACACCTGGGGTGCACAGTCAGTTTTGGCAAGCTCTCTGGTTTGCATTGTGGACTTGAACCCCTGGCCTATCAACCTTGTCCACTGAGCTCCTAGCCACCCCTACCCTCGATCTGTGCTTTGCCAGCTCCACCCTCGCGCTCTAGACCACGCTGGCATTCCGTCGAGCACCTGCCGTGCGTGCTCTGGGCGCGCCCAGAGCGCACGTTTTGCACGCGCGCGCACTACGCCGACACGCCGCACTGCCGCGCTCGACGTGACCCGACCCTGGTCCCTTCTGCACCGCTGAGCCACGCACTAGCCGCCCCCAGCTCCACGATCCCTCTGGTGCCCTGCTGCGCCGCTGGCCGCGCCCTTGGCGGCACGCCGGCGTCGGCAGTGGATTCCGCCGCGGACGGCGCCGCCCAAACCACCAGCGCACGCCAGCTGCCCCGGAGCACAGGCCGTGCTTATCCCCCCGCTCGTCGGAACGCGTTCGTCGCCGCCAAGATGCCCTGCAACTACAGCAACGGCTGTCGCCGGCGATCCTATCCTCTGCCACCGCGGGAACCTGCCTCGAGCGCTATATAAAGGGTCCCCGAGCCCCTCCGAGCACTCACGCGACATCAGACTTCCCCCGTAGAGCTCCCCGCGCAGTAGATCGGCTTGTAGTGGCCGTCCTCCCCAACTCCGGCCAGCTCGGCCGCCGCTAAGCCCCAGCGCGATTCGTCGCCGCCGGCCACCCTTTTGCCAATCCAACGCCACCAAGATCTTCCCCGTAGTCTTGCGGAGCTGCCCAGCTGCCCAAACTCGATCGGAGGCCACCGGAGCAACAATGTCACTTCACCACCGTAGCTTTCCCCCGCCGCGGAGCTCGCCGCCGGCGATTCCTGCCACCTCCGTCGACCCAACCACCACCTAAAGGACCACCACGGTCTTGGCGTTCCATTCCCGCCCGCAGATGCCCTCGAGGAGCCGCCGTTCGTCGCCGGCGATCGCCGGAGCCCCGCTCCCGTCGGGAAGAAGAGAAGAGAAGGAGGGAAGGAACGGTCAAACCTGACCAGTGGGCCCTCTGGACCCACTGTCAGCGACCCGCGCAGCGCCCTCTCTCTGTTTAAGTGGAGGCGCAAAACCCCGAGTGCGTTTTCCCTGCTGCGTAAGCGTATTACTGCTGAAGCGTTTTCCTTTTTTCTGGTTTTATTTAAAAACAGATTTGACCAAACTTTGACTGGCTATAACTTTTAAAATAGAACTCCAAATGAGTTGATTCTTTTTCCTACCTCTCTCAAATTTCATCTAGTTTATTTTAAGATTTATTTCAAAAATATTTGAGACAGGTTTTGGTACTGTGTTTGAAATATTTGTATTTGTGTATTTTGCAAAATAGGATTTTTGGAGGAAAAGGAAAGCTTCCAATAAGTGCATCCTTTGCATACTCTTGAAGGCAAGCATTTCTGAACTCTGGCATAATATTTGTTGTGGTGTTTTGATGCGATCACAGCACCTTTTGTCTTGGAGTATATGTGACAGTTTATGTATCGATGTAGTCTCGTGCATGAGTGCACTTTGGAGTTGTTTGTGGCCAACAATGGATACCCTAAGGATTTGGATCGCCCTCGTGAGCTTCTCTTGCACACCGGTAGGAAGCGGGAAAGTCGTGGTCTTGGGTAGACACGAGCTTGTCCCTAATCCCTCGTTGTGACGAGTATGCCCGGCATAGCATGGTGAGGCTCGAGGAGTGGTGATTTATTTCACTAGTGGTAATATTGTTGGTGGATACTTGGATCACCTGAGTCGGTTGTAGACCGAGTCTTGTTCAGTAGCTTCCTTTTGTCGGTACCACCACTTGTCCCTGCAGGGGACAGGGTATGGTTCAGTAGGTTGTCAACCCCTTTCCAAAGCACACACCATACAGAGAGGCCGTGATGAAGGTCCCGTGGCCACGGATTAAAGCCTGTCATTCGGTCCGGGGGCATGGGTGTTTCCGGTTGGAGCCGAGGGGGGTTGCTCTCCTAGTTTGCGCGCGGTATAAATATTGTGATCCCATGCTACTCGAGGTTGTAGCCTCCCCACTGAGAGTTTTGCTTGGCAGGTGTCGTGGGTGATTCCAGGCACTGGTGAGTTAAGCTGGTGTGTGCAGGTCAGGCGTGTTTTCAATCAAAAGATCGTAGACGGAATTAGTCCCGAGGGACTGAGTAATCCCGTTACTCGTGGAAAATGGTACTCCCTCTGCAGAGGATATATCCTGTCGGATAGTCATGTTCTTGAGTAGGACCACAGTCTGAGTTGAATCTTTGTAACGGTATTCGGATGGAGAACGATTTAGCTAGAGCTCTGTAACGGTATTCGGATGGAGACACGGTTAACTGGATCGTAGTAACGGTATTCGGATGGAGATACGACTTGACTGAATTATCGGTTTTCGGAGGGAGAAACGACTGTACTAAATATTGTTTATGATTATGGCACCTTTGGATTATGATCTTTATTATTATGGACTAACCATTTATTTTATGTATATTATTGAGTATCCCTGGGATGGTTCTACCTCCTGGATATTCACTGTGATTATTCTCTTATAAGCCCTTTATGTGGTGTCGCCCCGACGCCCGACTGCGGCATTATTATTTCTGCATTTTCCGCTCGAGGAGTCATTCAGACACTCGTTTGGCATCAGTATTATTATTTCTGCATTTTTCCGCTCGAGGAGTCATTCAGACACTCGTTTGGC
>NC_057796.1:204889084-204957032 GCF_018294505.1 Triticum aestivum | reverse complement strand
ATTATTATTTCTGCATTTTCCGCTCGAGGAGTCATTCAGACACTCGTTTGGCACCAGTATTATTATTTCTGCATTTTCCGCTCGAGGAGTCATTCAGACACTCGTTTGGCACCAGTATTATTATTTCTGCATTTTCCGCTCGAGGAGTCATTCAGACACTCGTTTGGCACCAGTATTATTATTTCTGCATTTTCCGCTCGAGGAGTCATTCAGACACTCGTTTGGCACCCAGTACTTTATTTTGGTATGTTTTTATCCATATGTGTGCATCATGGTTTCTCGTATATTTTCGTGACGGATGTGTGATCGTCTATTAAATCTGGAGTATGTTGGATATATTATACCCGTGTTCTTAATGTTTGCGAGTACATTCAAACGTACTCACTGGCTTGTCCCCGGCTATTGTCTTGGCCAGATTCCTTGCTCGGAGTTGAGCATCGCGGTGACAACCACGGAACCTACGCTGTTGACGTTTGCAGCCTCGCGAAGATAGGAGTTATCCTGGTCAGTTGTTCTTGTGGGAAATGGAGTCCCATAGGCGCAGATGTTTCCAACCGCTTCCGCCCTCAACCATTAGAAACCAAGTGTTGTACTCCCAGGCCTAAATGGTCTTGTACTACATATTTTTGTTCCTTGCTTGGAATTCTTGTATCAAGTTGGTTCCTCATCAGCTAACAGTAATCCTGGGGCTGGTGAGCACACAGGCCGTTTTTCTGGGAATTTATATCCCAAAATCCGGTCGTGACAGACTTGGTATCAGAGCCAGGCTGACCATTGGCTAATCCTATCTTAGCCAGGTCAATAAACCCAGGTTATCCCAAACCATCAGACCTTAGCCTGACCCCGGTCAAGCTTCCCGCGTAAGGTAGCTCCACAGTGACCCGACGCCTTTTCGGCGGACGGTGCCCAACCTATCAACCTAGCCGTCGATCACGCGCCAGTGACCGACGTCCAACCCGTCTCTATCGCAAGCGTGCGGAGGAAGACTCCGTCCCCTTTTCCTATAAAAATGGCACGCTAGCCACAGCACCGCACAGCCTCTTTCCCCAAACCCAGCCACGATGCCTGGCCTCATTGTTCACAATGAGACCACAACAACCAACCTTGGAGGTTTTGTGACCGTGCTCGCAAACCTCACCCGCCGTGCCTATGCGTTAGAAGAGCCTCCTGAGTATGTTGTGTACCAAGGACCCATGTACGGTGAAAGCCGTCAGTACTGGGCCACTGTGCACATCTACGGCAGGGGTCTATCGCCAGAACGCCCCTACAGGTTCACTGGAAGGACAACTTCCTTTGAGCCACAAGCCATCCAACTGGCAGCCCGAGAAGCTATAGTTCAACTCCGGCACTTGTCGCCCAGAGTTAACTGTCGCTCGTTCTACTACTACCCCAGTCGTGACGGGTATGGTAGGCCGCCCCAAGTTGCCGACGGAGACCACGAGACGGATCCTGCGCTGTTGCATCTGGTGCGCTATGTAAGCGCACTAGAGCAACTGTTCGACCAGGTCACTCTGGATCTGATCGCAGCTCGTGGAGAGCTGGTTCGCCGAGCCCCGGCGAGGAGAGAAGCGGAGCCCAACACCGACAACCCAGTCGTGCTGTTCGGACACCCGATCGATCCCTTGAGGTCTGCGCCAGCCATCAACCAGAGCACTTTGGTGACCCCAGAAGCGCTTCGTCGCCTTTTGGAAACTCATTCCAACGGGATTTGGGCCAACAACCCCCGGGATGGTCATCACCATCTCCCCGACCCTGCAGCACCTCAGCCTCAACCAGCAAATCCCGACGGTGAGAACCGTGGAGAAGCATCGGCGTCCGCAAGGCCAGCCCACTTAGACATTAACGAAGTAGACTAAGTCGCTCAAAGTTGTATCGAGCCTTAGTTTTTCTACGCTTTGTAATGTGTGGCCTTGTATCGCTTTTGTTGCATGCTGTCCGTTTG
Organism: Triticum aestivum; assembly: GCF_018294505.1. Classification (NCBI taxonomy): domain Eukaryota; kingdom Viridiplantae; phylum Streptophyta; class Magnoliopsida; order Poales; family Poaceae; genus Triticum; species Triticum aestivum. The sequence continues at coordinate 204,955,090 of NC_057796.1, read as the reverse complement.
AGCGCTCTTATTTTTGGAGTAGTAGCTATGCATGTGTACGTTGGCGTACAATTGCATTTTTCTTATTTATTTTCTCGGGCTCAGCCACCTAGACCAACCCCGTCGGCTCCCCACAGTAATGCGTCCCATTTATGTGATATGTATATCTGTGGCTTTGACCCGAGTACAGGATCGTCAGCCAGTCGCCTTTTACCCTGGTAGATATCCCAGCCCCGGTGCTATATAAAGGCCACTCCGTGACCTTGCCGAGCACCCCTCACCTTTGTGCGCAGCACCCACAGCCATTCCTTGCCATGTCGACCCCCAGCATTTATCTGAGAACCCCAGACGCAACCCCCGGCAGCTTTGTCAAATTACTGTGGGACTTTACCTGCAGTACCATGAGCGCCACCCGTCCACCCCAGTACGAGTGGCTCAAATCGAGGATCACTCCATCCACCTCGAAATATTGGGCAGTGGTGCACATCCCTCCCGCCTACCCAAACCAAGATCCAACGGAAGTCTCCTTCGTGGGGAAATCCATGCCGACTCCGCAGATGGCCATAGAAGCTGCCGCGTACGAGGCGCTCACTCGCCTTCGATTCGCGGTACCCTATGCCAGCGAGCGAGGATACTATTATTTTCCGAGCCGTGCAGCACCCGGAGAAGTTGCATCTTTCCCCGGTGGGCGCATTGAGAGAGATCCAGTGTTGGCCAACCTTGCCCAGTACGTCATCGCTCAGGAGCGTTTAACTCAGCGAGTAATGGGTTACCTCCAGAGCCTCGCTGATTTAAATCCTCGGATTGCCATTGGCAGACCACTGAGGCCTGACCAAGAAGGGCGCATTCATCGTCTGGTCAACCCGCTCCCCCCGATAGAAGAGGAGTGTGCCCCGGTGCCAGAGGCGTTTTCTCAGGACCCTGTCGCTTTACCGTTTTCCATGTAAACGCCTCCGATGTATTTATTGTCCCAGTACTTGTATTTATGTGTTGCAGCATGTTCGTAAAATCTTTGTGCAACGGATCCGACTTTCTTTAGTTCCTGTTTTGTGAGCAGTGTTATTGCTGTTAGTGTTGTTTTAATTATTTCTTCTCTCGCAACGTATTTTCAAGGATATTTCTTTTCCCCGAGTTATTGCTGCGTATATATGCAGTTTTCCCGGCATGGACCTTTTATTCGCGCAGCACCATTACAGCAGACTCTCAGCAGCCACCACTCGACCTCGAGCACTGTTACAAATCCGCGAACACATTTTTGCGCCGATCTAACTACCACTCGAAGACACCACAGTCTCAGTGAGAAAGACTTGTGAGTGTTCATTCGAGCGCGAGGTGCCCCAGCACTCCGACAGCAGTCAGCCCCGGTGCCGCGTCTAATCCACATGATCGCCGCCACCGCGAAGAGCTAACACTCGTGCGGCAGCATCACGACGATCATCCAGGATCATCGCGCACAGGAGCACGGAGGACCCCAGCAGCACCGCCAAACCTCCACACACCAGGACCACATACCAGTCCGGCATTGCCTCCGCCATTGGAGGCTCGGCTCGAGCTCCTGACAGCAGCTATGGAGAAGAAGGAAGGAGGAGTAAGAGCGAGGCCGGGTGTGAGGGAGAAGAGAGGAGCACCGCGAGTGTTTTATAGCCTGAGATCGGTGTACGGTGGGCGAGGTCCACCAGAGTCACCCGTCGCTCGGCCGCCGGTGTTCGGAGGCGAGCCCGCGAGCAGTGCCGACAGCGCCCTGGCCCGCGAGGTGAGTGCACGCTGCACCAGCAGCACGCACGCCGCGCACTACCACGGTACGGCCTAGATGCCCTACGAGCTAGGCATCGCCGGTGGAGGAAGCATGGGAGAGCGTGCGAGAGAGAAGAGAGAGCCAGAGGAAGGAGAAGAGGCCGACAGTGGGCCCTGGGCCCACCTGTCAGCCAGAGAGAGCACTGTGCTCCCGGGTGCGACCAGCGTATTTTAGTAATTTAGAATTTATTCTAAATTACTGTATCCAGTAGAAATATCTCGTTTTCCCTAACCGTGGATTTTCCACACTGCGCCAGTATAGCACACTGTGGTTTTACACCACTTATTGCCCTCTCACTGTAGCCTTTTGGTTTTTGTGCAACTAGGGGATTTCATTGATAAAAGCGATTTTATTTCAAAAACAATTCTTGTCCAAAACAACTTTTAACAAATCTCGAGGGCGAGATTTTTTCTTAAGGGGGGTAGTGTTGTGACACCCAAAATTTTTGGCCTTATTTTGTTTATTAAAATATTGCCAGGAAATAAAACTTTTCCAATTTGTCAAGTTTTACCTTTTGTGATTTTGGATTTTTGCCTCTAGTGGGAGAAACCTTCAAAGGTATTGTTGGACTTGATTTCTCTCTATAATAAAACCATTATTTATCAGTGGATTTAAATGTTGCAAGATTTATTTATTCAAAAGCTTTCTTTCTTTAAAATGATTTCCTTTTGCATTTGGGGCCTATTTGCACTACAACCTCTTGACAAATGCTTTTAAAAATTCCACCAAAATTTGGGGATGTCATGTGATGGTTCCACATCACTTTTATGCAAAGATACCTCTTGGCCATTGGAGATTTTGAGCTCTACACCAACTTTTCCAATCTGGTCCAGTAGGCACTTTTGCACTGCAACCCATTTAATTATTCTTCTGAAAATTCTTCCAAGTGTTTGGAGATGTCAGTGGATGCATACAATTCATCTTCAAGCAAAAACCCAATGATGTTCTTTGGAAAATTTGAGTGGATCAACCTCTTTTGCATTCTGGTCCAATTTGGTGATTTGTACTACAACCATATTTTTCCTTGCTCTAGTGACCCTGAGCTTTCCCCTACTTGTAGCCCTCCCTACCAAACTCTTAAGTCCAGGAGATTGGGCTCATTGGAGGTTTTGAAGTGCATGTTCTAAACCCCTTTTCTTTCTGCCCAAAACTGGAGTTTTGCAAAACTTGCACTATCAACTTTCTGTTTTTGCCAAACTAATCTCACCACCATCTCCTGTATCTAAAGATACACTGATCTGGAGACTTTGGCCACTCCAAGAGTTGCCTAAGTGCACTTGACATTCTGTCGAACACCTGGGGTGCACAGTCAGTTTTGGCAAGCTCTCTGGTTTGCATTGTGGACTTGAACCCCTGGCCTATCAACCTTGTCCACTGAGCTCCTAGCCACCCCTACAATCGATCTGTGCTTTGCCAGCTCCACCCTCGCGCTCTAGACCACGCTGGCATTCCGTCGAGCATCTGCCGTGCGTGCTCTGGGCGCGCCCAGAGCGCACGTTTTGCACGCGCGCGCACTACGCCGACACGTCGCACTGCCGCGCTCGACGTGACCCGACTCTGGTCCCTTCTGCACCGCTGAGCCACGCACTAGCCGCCCCCTGCTCCACGATCCCTCTGGTGCCCTGCTGCGCCGCTGGCCGCGCCCTTGGCGGCACGCCGGCGTCGGCAGTGGATTCCGCCGCGGACGGCGCCGCCCAAACCACCAGCGCACGCCAGCTGCCCTGGAGCACAGGCCGTGCTTATCCCCCCGTTCATCGGAACGCGTTCGTCGCCGCCAAGATGCCCTGCAACTACAGCAACGGCTGTCGCCGGCGATCCTATCCTCTGCCACCGCGGGAACCTGCCTCGAGCGCTATATAAAGGGTCCCCGAGCCCCTCCGAGCACTCACGCGACATCAGACTTCCCCTGTAGAGCTCCCCGCGCAGTAGATCGGCCTGTAGTGGCCGTCCTCCCCAACTCCGGCCAGCTCGGCCGCCGCTAAGCAACAGCGCGATTCGTCGCCGCCGGCCACCCTTTTGCCAATCCAGCGCCACCAAGATCTTCCCCGTAGTCTTGCGGAGCTGCCCAGCTGCCCAAACTCGATCGGAGGCCACCGGAGCAACAATGTCACTTCACCACCGTAGCTTTCCCCCGCCGCGGAGCTCGCCGCCGGCGATTCCTGCCACCTCCGTCGACCCAACCACCACCTAAAGGACCACCACGGTCTTGCCGTTTCATTCCCGCCCGCAGATGCCCTCGAGGAGCCGCCGTTCGTCGCCGGCGATCGTCGGAGCCCCGCTCCCGTCGGGAAGAAGAGAAGAGAAGGAGGGAAGGAACGGTCAAACCTGACCAGTGGGCCCTCTGGACCCACTGTCAGCGACCCGCGCAGCGCCCTCTCTCTGTTTAAGTGGAGGCGCAAAACCCCGAGTGCGTTTTCCCTGCTGCGTAAGCGTATTACTGCTGAAGCGTTTTCCTTTTTTCTGGTTTTATTTAAAAACAGATTTGACCAAACTTTGACTGGCTATAACTTTTAAAATAAAACTCCAAATGAGTTGATTCTTTTTCTTACCTCTCTCAAATTTCGTCTAGTTTATTTTAAGATTTATTTTTCAAAAATATTTGAGACAGGTTTTGGTACTGTGTTTGAAATATTTGTATTTGTGTATTTTGCAAAATAGGATTTTTGGAGGAAAAGGAAAGCTTCCAATAAGTGCATCCTTTGCATACTCTTGAAGGCAAGCATTTCTGAACTCTGGCATAATATTTGTTGTGGTGTTTTGATGCGATCACAGCACCTTTTGTCTTGGAGTATATGTGACAGTTTATGTATCGATGTAGTCTCGTGCATGAGTGCACTTTGGAGTTGTTTGTGGCCAGCAATGGATACCCTAAGGATTTGGATCGCCCTCGTGAGCTTCTCTTGCACACCGGTAGGAAGCGGGAAAGTCGTGATCTTGGGTAGATACGAGCTTCTCCCTAATCCCTCGTTGTGACGAGTATGCCCGGCATAGCATGGTGAGGCTCGAGGAGTGGTGATTTATTTCACTAGTGGTAATATTGTTGGTGGATACTTGGATCACGTGAGTCGGTTGTAGACCGAGTCTTGTTCAGTAGCTTCCTTTTGTCGGTACCACCACTTGTCCCTGCAGGGGACAGGGTATGGTTCAGTAGGTTGTCAACCCCTTTCCAAAGCACACACCGTACAGAGAGGCCGTGATGAAGGTCCCGTGGCCACGGATTAAAGCATGTCATTCGGTCCGGGGGCATGGGTGTTTCCGGTTGGAGCCGAGGGGGGTTGCTCCCCTAGTTTGCGCGCGGTATAAATATTGTGATCCCATGCTACTCGAGGTTGTAGCCTCCCCACTTAGAGTTTTGCTTGGCAGGTGTCGTGGGTGATTCCAGGCACTGGTGAGTTAAGCTGGTGTGTGCAGGTCAGGCGTGTTTTCAATCAAAAGATCGTAGACGGAATTAGTCCCGAGGGACTGAGTAATCCCGTTACTCGTGGAAAATGGTACTCCCTCTGCAGAGGATATATCCTGTCGGATAGTCATGTTCTTGAGTAGGACCACAGTCTGAGTTGAATCTTTGTAACGGTATTCGGATGGAGAACGATTTAGCTAGAGCTCTGTAACGGTATTCGGATGGAGACACGGTTAACTGGATCGTAGTAACGGTATTCGGATGGAGATACGACTTGACTGATATATCGGTTTTCGGATGGAGAAACGACTGTACTAAATATTGTTTATGATTATGGCACCTTTGGATTATGATCTTTATTATTATGGACTAACCATTTATTTTATGTATATTATTGAGTATCCCTGGGACGGTTCTACCTCCTGGATATTCACTGTGATTATTCTCTTATAAGCCCTTTATGTGGTGTCGCCCCGACGCTTGACTGCGGCATTATTATTTCCGCATTTTCCGCTCGAGGAGTCATTCAGACACTCGTTTGGCATCAGTATTATTATTTCTGCATTTTTCCGCTCGAGGAGTCATTCAGACACTCGTTTGGCACCAGTATTATTATTTCTGCATTTTCCGCTCGAGGAGTCATTCAGACACTCGTTTGGCACCAGTATTATTATTTCTGCATTTTCCGCTCGAGGAGTCATTCAGACACTCGTTTGGCACCAGTATTATTATTTCTGCATTTTCCGCTCGAGGAGTCATTCAGACACTCGTTTGGCACCAGTATTATTATTTCTGCATTTTCCGCTCGAGGAGTCATTCAGACACTCGTTTGGCACCCAGTACTTTATTTTGGTATATTTTTATCCATATGTGTGCATCATGGTTTCTCGTATATTTTCGTGACGGATGTGTGATCGTCTATTAAATCTGGAGTATGTTGGATATATTATACCCATGTTCTTAATGTTTGCGAGTACATTCAAACATACTCACTGGCTTGTCCCTGGCTATTGTCTTGGCCAGATTCCTTGCTCGGAGTTGAGCATCGCGGTGACAACCACGGAACCTACGCTGTTGACGTTTGCAGCCTCGCGAAGATAGGAGTTATCCTGGTCAGTTGTTCTTGTGGGAAATGGAGTCCCATAGGCGCAGATGTTTCCAACCGCTTCCGCCCTCAACCATTAGAAACCAAGTGTTGTACTCCCAGGCCTAAATGGTCTTGTACTACATATTTTTGTTCCTTGCTTGGAATTCTTGTATCAAGTTGGTTCCTCATCAGCTAACAGTAATCCTGGGGCTGGTGAGCACACAGGCCGTTTTTCTGGGAATTTATATCCCAAAATCCGGTCGTGACAGACTTGGTATCAGAGCCAGGCTGACCATTGGCTAATCCTATCTTAGCCAGGTCAATAAACCCAGGTTATCCCAAACCATCAGACCTTAGCCTGACCCCGGTCAAGCTTCCCGCGTAAGGTAGCTCCACAGTGACCCGACGCCTTTTCGGCGGACGGTGCCCAACCTATCAACCTAGCCGTCGATCACGCGCCAGTGACCGACGTCCAACCCGTCTCTATCGCAAGCGTGCGGAGTAAGACTCCGTCCTCTTTTCCTATAAAAAGGGCACGCTAGCCACAGCACCGCACAGCCTCTTTCCCCAAACCCAGCCACGATGCTGGCCTCATTGTTCACAATGAGACCACAGCAACCAACCTTGGAGGTTTTGTGACCGTGCTCGCAAACCTCACCCGCCGTGCCTATGCGTTAGAAGAGCCTCCTGAGTATGTTGTGTACCAAGGACCCATGTACGGTGAAAGCCGTCAGTATTGGGCCACTGTGCACATCTACGGCAGGGGTCTGTCGCCAGAACGCCCCTACAGGTTCACTGGAAGGACAACTTCCTTTGAGCCACAAGCCATCCAACTGGCAGCCCGAGAAGCTATAGTTCAACTCCGGCACTTGTCGCCCAGAGTTAACTGTCGCTCGTTCTACTACTACCCCAGTCGTGACGGGTATGGTAGGCCGCCCCAAGTTGCCGACGGAGACCACGAGACGGATCCTGCGCTGTTGCATCTGGTGCGCTATGTAAGCGCACTAGAGCAACTGTTCGACCAGGTCACTCTGGATCTGATCGCAGCTCGTGGAGAGCTGGTTCGCCGAGCCCCGGCGAGGAGAGAAGCGGAGCCCAACACCGACAACCCAGTCGTGCTGTTCGGACACCCGATCGATCCCTTGAGGTCTGCGCCAGCCATCAACCAGAGCACTTTGGTGACCCCAGAAGCGCTTCGTCGCCTTTTGGAAACTCATTCCAACGGGATTTGGGCCAACAACCCCCGGGATGGTCATCACCATCTCCCCGACCCTGTGGCACCTCAGCCTCAACCAGCAAATCCCGACGGTGAGAACCGTGGAGAAGCATCGGCGTCCGCAAGGCCAGCCCACTTAGACATTAACGAAGTAGACTAAGTCGCTCAAAGTTGTATCGAGCCTTAGTTTTTCTACGCTTTGTAATGTGTGGCCTTGTATCGCTTTTGTTGCATGCTGTCCGTTTGAGCGCTCTTATTTTTGGAGTAGTAGCTATGCATGTGTACGTTGGCGTACAATTGCATTTTTCTTATTTATTTTCTCGGGCTCAGCCACCTAGACCAACCCCGTCGGCTCCCCACAGTAATGCGTCCCATTTATGTGATATGTATATCTGTGGCTTTGACCCGAGTACAGGATCGTCAGCCAGTCGCCTTTTACCCTGGTAGATATCCCAGCCCCGGTGCTATATAAAGGCCACTCCGTGACCTTGCCGAGCACCCCTCACCTTTGTGCGCAGCACCCACAGCCATTCCTTGCCATGTCGACCCCCAGCATTTATCTGAGAACCCCAGACGTAACCCCCGGCAGCTTTGTCAAATTACTGTGGGACTTTACCTGCAGTACCATGAGCGCCACCCGTCCACCCCAGTACGAGTGGCTCAAATCGAGGATCACTCCATCCACCTCGAAATATTGGGCAGTGGTGCACATCCCTCCCGCCTACCCAAACCAAGATCCAACGGAAGTCTCCTTCGTGGGGAAATCCATGCCGACTCCGCAGATGGCCATAGAAGCTGCCGCGTACGAGGCGCTCACTCGCCTTCGATTCATGGTACCCTATGCCAGCGAGCGAGGATACTATTATTTTCCGAGCCATGCAGCACCCGGAGAAGTTGCATCTTTCCCCGGTGGGCGCATTGAGAGAGATCCAGTGTTGGCCAACCTTGCCCAGTACGTCATCGCTCAGGAGCGTTTAACTCAGCGAGTAATGGGTTACCTCCAGAGCCTCGCTGATTTAAATCCTCGGATTGCCATTGGCAGACCACTGAGGCCTGACCAAGAAGGGGCATTCATCATCTGGTCAACCCGCTCCCCCCGATAGAAGAGGAGTGTGCCCCGGTGCCAGAGGCGTTTTCTCAGGACCCTGTCGCTTTACCGTTTTCCATGTAAACGCCTCCGATGTATTTATTGTCCCAGTACTTGTATTTATGTGTTGTAGCATGTTCGTAAAATCTTTGTGCAACGGATCCGACTTTCTTTAGTTCCTGTTTTGTGAGCAGTGTTATTGCTGTTAGTGTTGTTTTAATTATTTCTTCTCTCGCAACGTATTTTCAAGGATATTTCTTTTCCCCGAGTTATTGCTGCATATATATGCAGTTTTCCCGGCATGGACCTTTTATTCGCGCAGCACCATTACAGCAGACTCTCAGCAGCCACCACTCGACCTCGAGCACTGTTACAAATCCGCGAACACATTTTTGCGCCGATCTAACTACCACTCGAAGACACCACAGTCTCAGTGAGAAAGACTTGTGAGTGTTCATTCGAGCGCGAGCTGCCCCAGCACTCCGACAGCAGTCAGCCCCGGTGCCGCGTCTAATCCACATGATCGCCGCCACCGCGAAGAGCTAACACTCGTGCGGCAGCATCACGACGATCATCCAGGATCATCGCGCACAGGAGCACGGAGGACCCCAGCAGCACCGCCAAACCTCCACACACCAGGACCACATACCAGTCCGGCATTGCCTCCGCCATTGGAGCCTCGGCTCGAGCTCCTGACAGCAGCTATGGAGAAGAAGGAAGGAGGAGTAAGAGCGAGGCCAGGTGTGAGGGAGAAGAGAGGAGCACCGCGAGTGTTTTATAGCCCGAGATCGGTGTACGGTGGGCGAGGTCCACCAGAGTCACCCGTCGCTCGGCCGCCGGTGTTCGGAGGCGAGCCCGCGAGCAGTGCCGACAGCGCCCTGGCCCGCGAGGTGAGTGCACGCTGCACCAGCAGCACGCACGCCGCGCACTACCACGGTACGGCCTAGATGCCCTACGAGCTAGGCATCGCCGGTGGAGGAAGCGTGGGAGAGCGTGCGAGAGAGAAGAGAGAGCCAGAGGAAGGAGAAGAGGCCGACAGTGGGCCCTGGGCCCACCTGTCAGCCAGAGAGAGCACTGTGCTCCCGGGTGCGACCAGCGTATTTTAGTAATTTAGAATTTATTCTAAATTACTGTATCCAGTAGAAATATCTCGTTTTCCCTAACCGTGGATTTTCCACGCTGCGCCAGTATAGCACACTGTGGTTTTACACCACTTATTGCCCTCTCACTGTAGCCTTTTGGTTTTTGTGCAACTAGGGGATTTCATTGATAAAAGCGATTTTATTTCAAAAACAATTCTTGTCCAAAACAACTTTTAACAAATCTCGAGGACGAGATTTTTTCTTAAGGGGGGTAGTGTTGTGACACCCAAAATTTTTGGCCTTATTTTGTTTATTAAAATATTGCCAGGAAATAAAACTTTTCCAATTTGTCAAGTTTTACCTTTTGTGATTTTGGATTTTTGCCTCTAGTGGGAGAAACCTTCAAAGGTATTGTTGGACTTGATTTCTCTCTATAATAAAACCATTATTTATCAGTGGATTTAAATGTTGCAAGATTTATTTATTCAAAAGCTTTCTTTCTTTAAAATGATTTCCTTTTGCATTTGGGGCCTATTTGCACTACAACCTCTTGACAAATGCTTTTAAAAATTCCACCAAAATTTGGGGATGTCATGTGATGGTTCCACATCACTTTTATGCAAAGATACCTCTTGGCCATTGGAGATTTTGAGCTCTACACCAACTTTTCCAATCTGGTCCAGTAGGCACTTTTGCACTGCAACCCATTTAATTATTCTTCTGAAAATTCTTCCAAGTGTTTGGAGATGTCAGTGGATGCATACAATTCATCTTCAAGCAAAAACCCAATGATGTTCTTTGGAAAATTTGAGTGGATCAACCTCTTTTGCATTCTGGTCCAATTTGGTGATTTGTACTACAACCATATTTTTCCTTGCTCTAGTGACCCTGAGCTTTCCCCTACTTGTAGCCCTCCCTACCAAACTCTTAAGTCCAGGAGATTGGGCTCATTGGAGGTTTTGAAGTGCATGTTCTAAACCCCTTTTCTTTCTGCCCAAAACTGGAGTTTTGCAAAACTTGCACTATCAACTTTCTGTTTTTGCCAAACTAATCTCACCACCATCTCCTGTATCTAAAGAGACACTGATCTGGAGACTTTGGCCACTCCAAGAGTTGCCTAAGTGCACTTGACATTCTGTCGAACACCTGGGGTGCATAGTCAGTTTTGGCAAGCTCTCTGGTTTGCATTGTGGACTTGAACCCCTGGCCTATCAACCTTGTCCACTGAGCTCCTAGCCACCCCTACCCTCGATCTGTGCTTTGCCAGCTCCACCCTCGCGCTCTAGACCACGCTGGCATTCCGTCGAGCACTTGCCGTGCGTGCTCTGGGCGCGCCCAGAGCGCACGTTTTGCACGCGCGCGCACTACGTCGACACGCCGCACTGCCGCGCTCGACGTGACCCGACCCTGGTCCCTTCTGCACCGCTGAGCCACGCACTAGCCGCCCCCTGCTCCACGATCCCTCTGGTGCCCTGCTGCGCCGCTGGCCGCGCCCTTGGCGGCACGCCGGCGTCGGCAGTGGATTCCGCCGTGGACGGCGCCGCCCAAACCACCAGCGCACGCCAGCTGCCCCGGAGCACAGGCCGTGCTTATCCCCCCGCTCGTCGGAACGCGTTCGTCGCCGCCAAGATGCCCTGCAACTACAGCAACGGCTGTCGCCGGCGATCCTATCCTCTGCCACCGCGGGAACCTGCCTCGAGCGCTATATAAAGGGTCCCCGAGCCCCTCCGAGCACTCACGCGACATCAGACTTCCCCCGTAGAGCTCCCCGCGCAGTAGATCGGCCTGTAGTGGCCGTCTTCCCCAACTCCGGCCAGCTCGGCCGCCGCTAAGCCCCAGCGCGATTCGTCGCCGCCGGCCACCCTTTTGCCAATCCAGCGCCACCAAGATCTTCCCCGTAGTCTTGCGGAGCTGCCCAGCTGCCCAAACTCGATCGGAGGCCACCGGAGCAACAATGTCACTTCACCACCGTAGCTTTCCCCCGCCGCGGAGCTCGCCGCCGGCGATTCCTGCCACCTCCGTCGACCCAACCACCACCTAAAGGACCACCACGGTCTTGCCGTTTCATTCCCGCCCGCAGATGCCCTCGAGGAGCCGCCGTTCGTCGCCGGCGATCGCCGGAGCCCCGCTCCCGTCGGGAAGAAGAGAAGAGAAGGAGGGAAGGAACGGTCAAACCTGACCAGTGGGCCCTCTGGACCCACTGTCAGCGACCCGCGCAGCGCCCTCTCTCTGTTTAAGTGGAGGCGCAAAACCCCGAGTGCGTTTTCCCTGCTGCGTAAGCGTATTACTGCTGAAGCGTTTTCCTTTTTCTGGTTTTATTTAAAAACAGATTTGACCAAACTTTGACTGGCTATAACTTTTAAAATAAAACTCCAAATGAGTTGATTCTTTTTCCTACCTCTCTCAAATTTCATCTAGTTTATTTTAAGATTTATTTCAAAAATATTTGAGACAGGTTTTGGTACTGTGTTTGAAATATTTGTATTTGTGTATTTTGCAAAATAGGATTTTTGGAGGAAAAGGAAAGCTTCCAATAAGTGCATCCTTTGCATACTCTTGAAGGCAAGCATTTCTGAACTCTGGCATAATATTTGTTGTGGTGTTTTGATGCGATCACAGCACCTTTTGTCTTGGAGTATATGTGACAGTTTATGTATCGATGTAGTCTCGTGCATGAGTGCACTTTGGAGTTGTTTGTGGCCAGCAATGGATACCCTAAGGATTTGGATCGCCCTCGTGAGCTTCTCTTGCACACCGGTAGGAAGCGGGAAAGTCGTGGTCTTGGGTAGACACGAGCTTGTCCCTAATCCCTCGTTGTGACGAGTATGCCCGGCATAGCATGGTGAGGCTCGAGGAGTGGTGATTTATTTCACTAGTGGTAATATTGTTGGTGGATACTTGGATCACCTGAGTCGGTTGTAGACCGAGTCTTGTTCAGTAGCTTCCTTTTGTCGGTACCACCACTTGTCCCTACAGGGGACAGGGTATGGTTCAGTAGGTTGTCAACCCCTTTCCAAAGCACACACCGTACAGAGAGGCCGTGATGAAGGTCCCGTGGCCACGGATTAAAGCCTGTCATTCGGTCCGGGGGCATGGGTGTTTCCGGTTGGAGCCGAGGGGGGTTGCTCCCCTAGTTTGCACGCGGTATAAATATTGTGATCCCATGCTACTCAAGGTTGTAGCCTCCCCACTTAGAGTTTGCCTTGGCAGGTGTCGTGGGTGATTCCAGGCACTGCTGAGTTAAGCTGGTGTGTGCAGGTCAGGCGTGTTTTCAATCAAAAGATCGTAGACGGAATTAGTCCTGAGGGACTGAGTAATCCCGTTACTCGTGGAAAATGGTACTCCCTCTGCAGAGGATATATCCTCTCGGATAGTCATGTTCTTGAGTAGGACCACAGTCTGAGTTGAATCTTTGTAACGGTATTCGGATGGAGAACGATTTAGCTAGAGCTCTGTAACGGTATTCGGATGGAGACACGGTTAACTGGAGCGTAGTAACGGTATTCGGATGGAGATATGACTTGACTGAATTATCGGTTTTTGGATGGAGAAACGACTGTACTAAATATTGTTTATGATTATGGCACCTTTGGATTATGATCTTTATTATTATGGACTAACCATTTATTTTATGTATATTATTGAGTATCCCTGGGACGGTTCTACCTCCTGGATATTCACTGTGATTATTCTCTTATAAGCCCTTTATGTGGTGTCGCCCCGACGCCCGACTGTGGCATTATTATTTCTGCATTTTCCGCTCGAGGAGTCATTCAGACACTCGTTTGGCATCAGTATTATTATTTCTGCATTTTTCCGCTCGAGGAGTCATTCAGACACTCGTTTGGCACCAGTATTATTATTTCTGCATTTTCCGCTCGAGGAGTCATTCAGACACTCGTTTGGCACCAGTATTATTATTTCTGCATTTTCCGCTCGAGGAGTCATTCAGACACTCGTTTGGCACCAGTATTATTATTTCTGCATTTTCCGCTCGAGGAGTCATTCAGACACTCGTTTGGCACCAGTATTATTATTTCTGCATTTTCCGCTCGAGGAGTCATTCAGACACTCGTTTGGCACCCAGTACTTTATTTTGGTATATTTTTATCCATATGTGTGCATCATGGTTTCTCGTATATTTTCGTGACGGATGTGTGATCGTCTATTAAATCTGGAGTATGTTGGATATATTATACCCGTGTTCTTAATGTTTGCGAGTACATTCAAACGTACTCACTGGCTTGTCCCTGGCTATTGTCTTGGCCAGATTCCTTGCTCGGAGTTGAGCATCGCGGTGACAACCACGGAACCTACGCTGTTGACGTTTGCAGCCTCGCGAAGATAGGAGTTATCCTGGTCAGTTGTTCTTGTGGGAAATGGAGTCCCATAGGTGCAGATGTTTCCAACCGCTTCCGCCCTCAACCATTAGAAACCAAGTGTTGTACTCCCAGGCCTAAATGGTCTTGTACTACATATTTTTGTTCCTTGCTTGGAATTCTTGTATCAAGTTGGTTCCTCATCAGCTAACAGTAATCCTGGGGCTGGTGAGCACACAGGCCGTTTTTCTGGGAATTTATATCCCAAAATCCGGTCGTGACAGGAAGCCCGCGTGCTCTCCGCTTTGGCTATGACGCACGTCTTCAGCTACCTCCATCTTCGCGACCCGAGCATCGACCTTGGAGCTCTGCTTGAGCCTATGGACGAGGAGCACTGCACAGCCCCTGCCGAAGCCGTGAAGGACCGGGTGGAGGCCCTGCTGGAGAATTTCCTCGCCATCGACCCCGTGCCTCCGGCTGATGGTGCCGCTGACCCAACGGCCACGGCTGACGGCACAGGCGACGGTGATAGTGTCGACGAAGGGGCACTCCTTGTGGGCGACGACAGTGCCCAAGGCTGAAGAGAAGGCTCGCTGGCGGCGCTTCCCTCCACTTTTATTTTCCTGCAACATGCACCGTGCCTCGTGGAGGCGTTAAAACTAATGTTTGGTACTTGGAGAAACAATATGTCTTGTAATAATTTGTTAGGATTCCGTGATTTCCTTCCCGTTGCTTTAGTGTTCTGCGTCGGCAGGGCCCGGCCCCGCGCATGCCTCAGCCGCCGTTACGTCGTCCGGATCACCAGGACGAGACCAAGAGGTGAGGGGCTACGTGACCAGTTAGGCTCTTGAGTCGTGATGCGCAGGAGTCCCCCTTGACGCACAAACGGCCCCCGGGAAGGAAATGCGAAAGTAGGCCTTAGCGTTCTGCGTCGGCAGGGCCCGGTGTGGTAGTCCTGGATTAGGGGGTCCTCGGACAGCCGGACTATATACTTTGGCCGGACTGTTGGACTATGAAGATACAAGATTGAAGACTTCGTCCCGTGTCCGGGTGGGACTCTCCCTTGCGTGGAAGGCAAGCTTGGCAATTCGGATATGTAGATCTCCTCCCTTGTAACCGACTCTGTGTAACCCTAGCCCCCTCCGGTGTCTATATAAACCGGAGGGTTTAGTCCGTAGGACAACAACAATCATAATCATAGGCTAGCTTCTAGGGTTTAGCCTCTATGATCTCGTGGTAGATCAACTCTTGTAATACTCATATCATCAAGATCAATCAAGCAGGAAGTAGGGTATTACCTCCATCGAGAGGGCCCGAACCTGGGTAAACATTGTGTCCCCCGCCTCCTGTTACCATCCGCCTTAGACGCACAGTTCAGGACCCCTACCCGAGATCCGCCGGTTTTGACACTGACATTGGTGCTTTCATTGAGAGTTCCACTGTGCCGTCACGATAAGGCTTGATGGATCGTCTTGTTGTCAAGGACAACATTACCTCTGGGGGAGCCCTGGCTGTAGGCCAAACTCTCCGACTAGGCGGCTTCGTCATGACCGCCTGTTCGGCCGTAGCGCCGACGATGACTTCTCGGGTCATCAAAAACAGCCTCCATGTCGGCTTGGGATTCGCCGAGCAGATGGATCCAATGGAGCTCTCTTCCTTGAACGAGCTCTTGGATCACATCGCCGCCCTGGGAGTCGCTACGGACTATGATCGGATCGGGCTTAAACCCGACCAAAGGGAGATTAACTCTCCACCGGTCACCCATCAGATAGCGGTGGTGGAGGAGCAATGTAGCGATTCTTCCTCTATTTTGAGGACAAACTATGTCCTGATTCCCGAGCTCTCCAAGCCAGATACCTGTCTACGGGAGGACATGGCCCAAGCTTCGAACCTAGAATCAGACAGTGGGCCAGAACTATTGGGCAACATCCCGGAGCCCGAACTGTCAAGCTCGGAAACTCCTCCGCCCCTGGGTCTCAGATCGGGTCAGGGTTTGGACCTAAATCTACCCACCCACCCAGACATAAGTGATCTTTCATACATTAGACAAGAGCGCCAAGAGACAGTACATCACTATTGGGCCAGATTCCTCCTTGTAATGAGCAAGGTCAAGGACTGTCGCGAGGAAGACGCAATTTCATTCTTTTGCAAAAATTGCATGGAAAAGGGAATCCTCAACGCCATAAGTCACCGTGACATAGCACACTTCGCTGACTTGGCGGCCATAGTACAGAAGTACTGTGCGATGGAAAGCGCCTGGAAAACCCAAACAAAATTCTGGGATACCCCGGCTCTTGCTAAACTCCCCGTCCGAACTAAAAGGGTGTACTCTCGTAAGTCACCCAATCTAATTATAAAGAAACCAAAGCCCACTACAGGGCGTGGAACTGTGGAAGGATGGCTCAATGGGCCATGCAAAATTCACAGTACACCGGATATCATGCCAACACACAACCTTAGAGCATGTTGGATACTCCGGCAGGTGGCCAAGAGCGGCGAGGATCTCCTCATCAACAATACCACAGAGCACCGTCCCATGGAAAATAACAATACAGTATTGACAGTCTTCGAGACCTTCGCCTCAAATAATAGGCGCAAGCGAGCACTCTGCAGCCTTGCCGAAGTCTGCCATGTTGCAGCAATAAATCCATGGAACGATACGGCCATAACCTTCAATGCCAGTGACGAACCTCAATTCCGAACAGCCCGAGCACCAGCCGCTTTGGTCCTTAGTCCAATTGTGGACGGCTTCCGGCTTACTAAAGTGCTCATGGACGGTGGCAACGGATTAAACCTCATCTATGAGGAGACTCTTAGCAAAATGGAAATAGACAAGAGCCGCATTGAGCAAAGCAGCACGACCTTTAGAGGAATCATCCCCAGTAGGGAGGCACGATGTGCGGGAAAAATCACACTAGATGTGGTATTCGGCACGCCGGAGAATTATAGGTCCGAAAAAATCACATTCCAAGTGGCCCCGTTCAGTAGCGGATACCACGCCCTTTTAGGGCGGGAGGCATTCACGATCTTCCAAGCTATACCCCATTACGGGTACATGAAGCTCAAGATGCCCGGGCCCAATGGAATCATCACTCTAGCTAGTGATTCGGACATAGCACTCCGCGCCGAAAATAAAACCGCCGCACTGGCCCTCGAGGCGTTATCCGAAGCCCTTGCGGCCGAAGAACTAACTGCGCTGCGCTCCACAGTGGACAGGGATGATGTGATACTCGACAAAAGACCCAAGTCCACCTCTTTTAAACCAGCGGACGAAATAATCGAATTCCAGGTCCACCCAACGGGCCCTACAAAAACAGCATCCATCGGGGCACAGCTGAACCCCACAAGAGACGCCGCACTGCGGGAGTTCTTGCGTGAGAATTGGGACATCTTCGCCTGGCATCCTTCAGACATGCCAGGAATCCCACGCAGGCTGGCCGAGCATAGCCTTTACATTCTAAAGGGGTTCAAGCCGGTCAAGCAGACTCTTCGGCGTTTCTCTGAGCCTAAGCGACAAGCCATGGGAGAAGAGCTAGCCAAGTTACTCGAGGCCGGATTCATTAGAGAAATAAAACATCCAGACTGGCTAGCAAACCTGGTGATGGTACCAAAGAAGGACAAATCCTCGCGCCTATGTGTCGATTTCAAGGACCTTAACAAGGCTTGCCCCAAGGATCCCTTCCCCCTCCCCCGCATCGATCAAATTATCAACGCTACCGCAGGACACGACTCATTGTGTTTCCTCGACGCATACTCCGGATACCATCAAATTAAGATGGCGGAGTCCGATCAAGCTGCAACGGCATTTATCACTCCATACGGCCCCTTCTGTTTCAACACCATGCCTTTCAGGCTCAAAAACGCTGGTGCAACCTATCAACGCATGATTCAGACATGCCTGGAAACACAAATCAGCAAAATAGTGGAGGCATACGTAGACGATGTGGTCATCAAAACCAGACACGTTGAATCTTTAATAGACGACTTGAGGCTTACGTTCGACAATCTCCGAACATATGACATCAAGCTCAATCCGGAAAAATGCGTTTTTGGCGTGCCCGCCGGAAAGCTCTTGGGCTTCATCGTTTCCAATAGAGGAACTGAAGCAAATCCGGCTAAAATCCGAGCTCTGTCACAGTTGGCTATCCCAATAGACCTCAAGCAAATCCAGAAATTAACTGGATGCGTGGCTGCCTTAAGCCGCTTTATCTCCCGATTGGGAGAAAAGGCACTACCTCTTTAATGCCTTCTTCGACGCACCGAACACTTCGAGTGGACGGATGCGGCCACGTCCGGATTGGAAGAAATAAAATCCGTCTTGGCCAGCAACCAAACTTGGCCGCGCCAAATGTCGGCGAACCAATGCTGTTATATATAGCGGCAACACACCAAGTTGTAAGCGCAGTGCTCGTCGTCGAACGAGAGACGGACAGACATAAGTTCTCGCTTCAAAAGCCGGTATACTACGTATCCACTGTCCTCACTCCATGCAAATCACGGTACCCACATTATCAAAAGATAGCATATGCGGTCTTCATGGCATCCCGGAAACTACGACACTACTTTCAAGAGTGTTCAATTACGGTGGTCTCTGAAGTACCACTCAACGACATAATAAATAACCACGATGCCACGGGCCGGATTGCTAAATGGGCTATTGAGCTCCTCCCGTTCGACATAACATACAAACCACGGCGAGCCATTAAGTCACAAGTACTGGCCGATTTCGTCGCCGAATGGACAGAAGCCGAACTCCCTAAAGAGTACGGCGCGTACTCCAATTGGATCATGCACTTTGACGGATCCAAGATGCTGGCTGGTCTGGGGGCAGGCGTCGTCCTGACATCCCCCACCGGAGATACAGTCCAATACGTACTCCAAATATTATAGATAGACTCCAACAATGCAGCAGAATATGAGGCCCTGTTGCATGGTCTCCGGATGGCAGTCTCCATGGGCATTCAGCGCCTAGAGGTGCGTGGGATTCGAACCTTGCAATATCTCAAATAAATGGAGACTTTGACGCCAAGGACCCAAAAATGGCGGCTTACTGCAACTCCATCCTCAAAATGTTAGCTCGGTTCGAGGGGCTCGAATTCCACCATGTGGTCCGAGAAAACAATCAAACGGCGGATATCCTCGCCCGCATCGGCGCTAAGCGCGACCCTGTCCCACCCAATATCTTCTTGGAGAGGCTGTTTAAGCCATCCGTGGTGTGGGAAGGGGAGACTGGCAACAACAGTCCGGATCCGGCCACAACGCCAGATCCCGAACACTCTGACGTAATTGGAGGCTCTGCCACCGAAATAACACCTTCGGCCCACGTGATTATGGCTGTCATCGCCCCGTGGACAGAACCCTTCTTGGCTTACCTAACTAGGCAAGAACTCCCTGAGGACCCAAACGAGGCACATTGCATTGTGCGGCGGTCTAAAGCCTACAAGGTCCAGAAGGGAGAGCTTTATAAGAAAAGCGCTACCGGAGTACCTCAAAGGTGCATCTCCGAAGAGGAAGGACGGAAACTTTTGGCAGAAATTCATGCTGGACTCGGCGGCCACCACGCCGCAACTCGGGCCCTTGTACGCAAGGCCTTCCGTACAGGTTTTTACTGGCCGACGGCCCGAGCAGACGCACAGGACCTCGTCCAACGTTGCGTCGGTTGCCAGCTTTTTGCAAACCAAAGCCATATGCCACCTACCGCTCTCCAAACAATCCCCATTACTTGGGCCTTTGCGGTCTGGGGGCTTGATATGGTCGGACCCCTTAAAGGGGGAAGCCATAAGAAAAAGTACCTATTGGTCATGGTGGATAAATTCACCAAATGGATAGAAGCCAAACCAGTTAAAACGGCCAAGTCCGGACCAGTGATAGACTTCATATCCGGGGTTGTACACCGTTACGGTGTCCCCCGCAGCATCATCTCCAATAACGGCTCGAACTTTACAGCTGACGAGGTAAAAACTTGGTGCGGCAACATGGGCATTAAGCTCGATTATGCCTCCGTCTATCACCCCCAAACAAACAGTCAAATCGAGCGAGCAAATGGTCTTATTATGAGCGGCATTAAACCTAGATTAGTGCGATCCTTGAAGGAATCAGATACGCACTGGGTCGAGGAGCTCGACTCCGTACTAGGGCTGCGGACCACGCCGAATCGCACTACCGGATACACACCGTTTTTATGGTGTACGGCGCAGAGGCGGTACTGCCCTGCGACATCATTCATGACTCACCTCGAGTGCGCATGTACAAAGAGAAAGAAGCCGAGCTTGATCGGCAGGACAGTTTGGACGCCCTGGAGGAGGAGCATGACATGGCAAAAGCTCGCTCCGCATTCTATCAGCAACAGGCTCGATGGTATCAAAGCAGAGAAGTACGGGCCAAAACTTATAACGTTGGCGAACTGATTCTATGCCTACCAGAGAAGAAAAAGGACAAGCTCAAGCCCAAATGGGAAGGTCCCTTCATTATTGACAAAGTTTTGACAGGTGGAGCGTACCGTCTGCGGGATGCATCGACTCGAGCCAAACCCATGGAACGCGGCCAGACTCCGAAGGTTCTACGCCTAGTGCCGGACTCTGTGTTCGTCTCCTTACCTCCGTCAATTTATATATATATATATATATCCGTTATCTGTCTTTTCTTTCTTTCTTTCTTTCTTCCCTTTTTCTTCACGGCCTTCAAAGGTTAAAATGTGTCTTGACTACACAATCTTGACGCGCTAGGCGTGCTCATTATACCTGGGGGCTTCTTATACAGAAGCTTAATATAACTATGTTCCGGGCTCTATGCCCCCGCACATGTGTTACTTTTCCACATGTACCTTTTCTTCGCCATTATATGCATCGATATGACTTAAGTTTTAGCCAAGTTGGGTTGCCTGGCTCTTGTGTTTATGCCCTACGTTCCCGTTAATTCGGCTAGGGCATAAGGGGAGCACCTCTGCGATTGTTACTGCCGAGTCAGCCGGATGTGTACCTCAGACTGGGTGAAGCCGAAAGCTAGCGTTCTTAAGGGAATATTTGGTCGGTGAACAAAAGATGACTTTTACTTATTTCAATACATGCCCCCAGATGTTTATATCCTGTGTCTCTTTTCGCAGTTCGGACATGCGCATTAATGCATGCGTACCCAGGGAAAGGAACCCTTAACGGAACTATTCTCCCTGGAAGATGTTTCTTACTATCCATGTAATATAACATAGCTAGTTGGGTACTTGTCTGTTCAAGCACTTATGACCCCTACGCCTGGTTTCCATGCGTACCCCAGTTTTTACATAACTGAGCGGGTATTCAGATACACTCCGGACTGTCGGGTCCAGAGGTCGAAGCGAAAAGGTCCGCCATGACAAATGATTTACACTCCGACTAGGGACAATATATGTCACTCGAAGTACACAGTCACTTAGACTGACTAAATTCTTCTTCTATACCATCCAACAGGCTGTCTAGCCTACAATCCTGTTGGGAATACTTTGCGGCTAATTTCACCTGGTCATACACCAAACTGACGGGGATCTCTTTCCCATCAGACCCCACAGGTCCGACCTCGGCCATGTGGTTCGGGTCAGCCTTGGTATATCGAGTCTTCACCATGGCCCAGGCTTCCCTTGCACCTTGTCGGCAGGCAGATATCTTCCATAATCGGAAGCGCCGCCGTGCTCCCTTGAGCATCTCTACGAGCTCCCCCATGCCTCCTGGCAGGAAGGCGGATGGCCACAAGGCCTGGGCAATGCCCTGCATCACTTGCCAAACTTGTTCGTGCAGTTGTGAGAGCTCTGGCAGAAGATCACCCGCAGACCCGGGCATCTCCTCTGCGGGACGACCCGTCAACATACCTACAGATATAACTCTGTTAGCCGGTTTCTTCGCCGAACTCTATAAAAGTTCGTTCAAGCACTTACTAAAAATACCGCGTCGAAGCCTCTTATTCTCCTTTACGGAGTCAGCAAGCTGGGCCCGAACATCTTTTAGTTCAACGCCCAGCCGGGTATTGGCATCTTGGAGATCGTTTTTCTCCCACCTAACCTGCGTAAGCACGCGCTCGCCAGCCTCTAGCTGTCGTTGAGCATGTTGCTCATCCCCTCGCACGACCTCCGGATTCACTCCGGGATCATCTGCAGAATCTATTGTTAGATTTGCATGCATGCCGAATACTAACTAGTATATGTCATTCTTTTCGATAGGAACAAGTGTTACCAGATGGGGCCTTCTTGGACTCCTTCATTGCAGCAACTGCGGCCCGTAGCTGGGCTTTGCACTCCTCCAGCTCTTGAGACAACTAGGTATTCTTCTCCGTAAGAACCTAAACAAATAATGATCCTTAAATCAGTTGTGCCAACTGTTTCAAGTCTCAGGGGCTACTGATATACATAATTATTAGATTTTCTTACCCGTATATCCTTTACATACTGGTCCATGGCTCTGGCAAGACCATTTTGGGCAGCTCGGATGTACGTGTCTCCTGAGTTGAAGGCATCGAACGCCTCTTCAGAGAAACCAGGGCCGCGGAGTACGGCCCGGCGACGCCTGTGATTCATGGCACTCTCCACTTCGGAATTTGTAGCGGATAGCCTATCCGCGTCCTCAGTAGGAGGAACCTCCGGCGTTGTCCCCACGTTAGCATCTGCCTCTAAGTCCAGCTCTGGAGCCCGGCTGGTGGAGGCGTGGCCGGCGGGCTCTCCGGATACGGTCCGGCGAGCGTTTTTCCTACCAGGAACCATGGACGCTATTATATTTTAAAGACGACAACCACGGAGCATGGTTCTTTTTCATACCTCTGCGACGGCGTCTCAGTCCTGACCGCCTTCCTTTTAAGCCTACCAGGTTTCGGTGCCCCTTGTTGGTGAGTCACCGCGGGTTCAGGATGGCGTCCCGAGGGCCTTCCCTGTAAGACACCATATGTGTGCGGTGGGTGAAGTGCCAAAAAGGGATCCTTCTCGGGAGTTGGGACTCCGGTTTTACTTACATGCGATGCGGGGAGCAGTCCAAGATAGTCAGCTATGATGGCCACCAAGGCACCGTCGCAGCTTAACTGATAGAACGTCCTGTCGATGAGCTCCACAAATATGTCCGGATCTTCTTCGAGTCCGGGGTCGAGGGCCCGGTCAGGGTCCTCCGGCTGTGGAGACGGGCTGTGGACCTCCCTCACAGGTTTTCGCAGTTCCTGCTATGAAATAGCAAGGTAAATATTTATGACGAAGAATGCGGGAAGGTCTGGAGTAAAAAGTAGCAGCTCACCCAGTTTGGGGGGTTGTACATGGAGAATCCATCCCGTGGCTTAATGCGGATGAACTCCTCTTCCTCTCCTTTATATAAATCGGACATTATTTTCGCTAGAGCAGCGGCGGAGTCCGGACCTTTACGGCCGCAGCGGGTGGCATCGTCTTCTCCATTGAAGTGCCACATGGGTTGTCCCCGATATTGAAGTGGCCGCACCCCCCGCATTATACATATTGACATAACCTCGATTATTGTCAGTCCTGATTTGGCCAGCGTTTTTATCCGGCCCATCAGGTAAAGGACCTCTCTGTTATCTTCCTCCTGGGGGCTCCGAGGGCGCCAGCTGCAGCGTTTCTTCAAAGGGGCGTTATTGAACTCAGGAAGGCCCATCCGAATAGGGTCCGGAAGGGGGACGTCCTCCATATAAAACCACTCCGAAGGCCAGTCTTCGGATGTCTTCTTCGGAGTACCGGACAGGTATCCGGTCCCGGCGCGCCATATTTCGGCTCCGCCCACTTGATATATTGACCCCTCCTGTGTACGGGGTACGAGGCAGAATAGCCTCTTCCATAGCTCGAAATGAGCTTCGCAGCCCAGAAACAGCTCGCAAAGGGCGACGTAGCTAGCGATGTGTAATATGGAGGCGGGAGTAAAGTTATGCAGCTGGAGGGCGTAGAACTCCAGGAGCCCGTGGAGGAACAGATGGATGGGAAATCCAAGTCTGCTTAATAAGTAAGGGACAAGGCATACCTGCTCCCCCATGGATGGGTTGGGAAAGCTCTCCGCTTGCTCCCCGCCGTTGTAAGTGGCTAGTCCGGCTCGGACGGGGACCATATACGCAGGAGGGAGAAACCCCTGGGTCTGTAACTCTACTAATTGGCTGTGGGATACGAAACACTTCTTCCAATTGCCTGGCTTGGTGCTACGGGAGCGAGAGGAGGAGCTACGATGGCCGGCCATGATGGGATGGGCTTTTCCGGGCGCGCTCCGATGGATACTCGCTGTGGGAGGATGGTGTGATCTGGATCTGAGGATCCCCGGCTCTTTAAATAGACGATTTACTCACATGGTTAGGGTGGCAAGTGTAAAAATGCCCCGACTTCTCGCATTCGCTCAACACGTGGAAGATAGCCATTATTAGGCGCGGAAGCCAAGGAGTGCAACATTCATGGGAAGCCGGACACTACTCGACAGGTACTCGGAATTTGGAGAAGAACCCGCCTTGCAATGCCGAAGACAATCTGCGCGCCGGACTCATCGTCATTGAAGCCTGGTTCAGGGGCTACTGAGGGAGTCCTGGATTAGGGGGTCCTCGGACAGCCGGACTATATACTTTGGCCAGACTGTTGGACTATGAAGATACAAGATTGAAGACTTCGTCCCGTGTCCGGGTGGGACTCTCCCTTGCGTGGAAGGCAAGCTTGGCAATTAGGATATGTAGATCTCCTCCCTTGTAACTGACTCTGTGTAACCCTAGCCCCCTCCGGTGTCTATATAAACCGGAGGGTTTAGTCCGTAGGACAACAACAATCATAATCATAGGCTAGCTTCTAGGGTTTAGCCTCTACAATCTCGTGGTAGATCAACTCTTGTAATACTCATATCATCAAGATCAATCAAGCATGAAGTAGGGTATTACCTCCATCGAGAGGGCCCGAACCTGGTTAAACATTGTGTCCCCCGCCTCCTGTTACCATCCGCCTTAGACGCACAGTTCGGGACCCCCTACCCGAGATCCGCCGGTTTTGACACCGACACCCGGCCCCGCGCATGCCTCAGCCGCCGTTGGGTCGTTCGGATCACCAGGACGAGACCAAGGGGTGAGGGGCTACGTGACCAGTTAGGCTCCTGAGTCACGATGCTCAGGAGTCCCCCTTGACGTACGAATAGACCTCCATACCTGTCCTCGCCGAGGTCCCGCTCGGGAGGGGCACGCGACGACCAGGTCCGAGGGACCTGGCAGGGTGGCGTATGCTAGGCGTGACTTGAGCGTAGCCCCCGTACCCAGCCCCCTCACGTGACTCTCCCGAGTGGAAAGTGTTGCGATGAGGCCGGACACTGAGCCTGGTGGCTCCCCGAGGTTGATGCGGCCATGGGGCCTCCCCCAGTTGTTTATCACCAAGCATAGCGCTTCCGCACTTGCACGGGCATAGCCGCGCCTCGACCTTGTCGACTGCCAGCACGGAGCATGGTGCTTCCGCTGGTGTGTGGGTGGGGGCTCCCTCTAAGTGGAACCCCCGGGGCGTGTACAACCCCGCCCTGACACGTGGCTTGCATGGCAGGGCTAGACGAGGTGTGTGTGTCTGGGCAGTGGGCACTCGTGAGCCAGCGCGGGGCTCTCGAGGCCCTACCTCAAGGCAGGTTGCGCCCGAATTTGATTCTTGACAGCTGTGATGGTCCTGCGAGATGGTTAGACAACATGCGCCGAATGAATCTCCTGAGGTGATCACATGAGAAGGCCAGACACCAATGACCACAGGAGGTGACGTGAACGGGGCCGGCCCGCCAGACAGTGCTCAGTCGTTGGGTTTATCGACGCTGCAGGGACAGACCCGAGCACAGACGCCGTCCCCAGTCTTCTCATGCGAAAAATCCTGAAGAGAGACAACCGGCGCGTGGCTCCCGTGGTGGCGAGGCACCGGGTCGCACGCCCTGGCTCATCCACCCGCGATTGGCTCATGCAAGAACCAAGCACCAAGGACCATGGGAGGTGACGTACACGGGAGCTGGCCCGCGAGCCAGAGCTCAGCCTCTTGGATTTAGCGACGCTGGAGGGACGGACCCGAGCACAGACGCCATGCCAGCCCTTAATCATGAGGCGGTCGTGGGTGGGTTTGCAAGGGCGTACAATGTTCATGGTATCGAAGTACCGGTTAGGCATATAATAATTGTAAAGCAACTCATGGAAGGAGGCAAGCTAGTTTGGATAAATGCAAGAACGATACATGCCGCAGGGACAGACCCATGCGGCCTGGGGATGATGCAGCCCGAGGGGCGTCCCCAACAGAGTAAATTAAAGGTGCAAAAGGATACATGTCACAGGGACAGGCCCATGCGACCTGGGGATAATGCAGCCCGAGGGGCGCCCCCAACTGAATGAATCGGAAAAATGTCACCTGGCACTGTTGCTGGAGAGATGTTGGGGCAGCCGAAGGCGCGCACTAGAGGAGTTGCTCATCACGAGCCGCCTGGGTCCTGAACCTCGGGAGGCTCTGGAGGTCCCGGGGGCTCGCGAGGAACCATCGCCATCTCCACCAGGACCACCTGGTGCCTGGCCTCCTGAGCCGCCAGAACGCTCCGCAGGCGATGCTTGAAGGTAACAGCTGCGTTCGGCAAGCCGAATGGCATGTGAACATAGCTGTGAGGTGGACCCTCGCACCGACCAACGCGCGAAGGCCAGAAGCACTCCTGAGATGCTGCCTTGTTGAGCCTTGGAATGTCGACGCAGACGCGCAGCTCGTCGTCCTCGCCAGGATAAGGAACCGCGCCAGGTGGTGGGCGGCGGTCGCCGCGCATGGCTCTTGCCTCCTGAAGCTCCTTGGTCGCCTTGGTGATGAACTCCTGGGCACCAGGCACCCTATGCCTTGTGCCCTCATGTGGGAAGCGTGTGATGAAGCATGCCTCCATGTGGTGCCCGAGCGCCTCCCTCGTGACGTTGGCTAAGTCTGAGGCCCTCCAGAAGAGAGCCCCCCAGTCCAGCTTGAGGAGGGCGTCGGGCGCGCCTTCCTATGCAAGGGAGGGAGGCGCCCCATCCATGGGTGCAGGTCCTAAGGTGGCACCGCTGGAGATACCACTCTCCTGAGGCTCTTGGCCGAGCAGTTGCTTCTTCTTCTTGGGGACAGCCTCAGGAGGGTAGATGGCGCCTTCGTTGTCTGGGTCTTCAATCGCCGCAGCCTGGTACGCGCGCTGAGGGAGCACACCGCGTCCTTCTCCTCGTAAGCGATCGTGATGATGTCGCGGTTCCCTGACATCTTGAGGACATTGTAGCCATGGTGGGTCACCGCCATGAACTTGGCCAGGGCCTGATATCCAAGGATGGCGTTGTACGAAAGGCGGATGTGGGCGACGTCAAAGTCGATGAGCTCGGTGCGGTAGTTGTCGAGCTGGCCGAAGGTGACAGGGAGGCGGATCTGCCCTATCGGTGTGGTGGAGCCGTCGGTCACTCCTGAGAAGGGCTTGATGGGCTGTAGCTGATCATATGGCACTTGGAGGCGTCCAAACATCTCGATGGAAAGAACATTGAGCCCCGCACCGCCATCGATGAGGGTCTTGGTGATAGGGACATTGCTGATGACGGGCGAGCAAAGCATGGGGAGGGCGCCGACAGTTGCTACGCACTTGAGCTGGTCAGACGAGCTGAAGATGATGGTGCACTTGGACCACCTGAGCGGACGCGTGGCTTCGAGCCTGGGGAGGGCTGCGTTCACCTCACGAGCGAACTGCTTGAAGATGCGCTAGGAGGCTGGGGCCTGAGCGCCACCCAATATGCAGGCGATGGCGCGAGGTTCCTGGAAGCCCCCAACCCCCTCGTCCTGGTGATGATCGTCGTTCCTCCTTGGTGGTGGTGGCAGTAGAGGGAGGCCTGCCTTGCCCTGGGGACGGTCCTTGCGAGGCTGCTCCCTCCAGGCGCCCTCGCGAGGCTGGCCCTGCCAGCGGTCCTCATGAGGCTGATCGCGCCACTCCTGGCAGGGGCCACGGTCGTCCCAGCGTCCTCTGCTTCGACCTCCTCCACGGCCATAGCCTCGATCGTTACGCTCGGGGCGTCGACCAAAGCGCCCGTCGCGGATGGCCCTGAGCTCTTGACAGTCATTGGTGTTGTGGCTATGTACGTCATGGAAGGCGCAGAACAGGCGGCTGCCCTTGGATGACTCTGGGTGGTCGCAGCCGTGCTTCATCTCCGGCTCAGCCGCAAGCACGGCCGCCCCCTTGCGCTTCACGTCCTTGGTCTTGGCCTTCTTGTCTTATAGGTCGGCAGCTGGGAGCTCGAGGAGGGAGAGGCGCCCTTCCTCAGCTCTCGCGCACTTGGTCGCCATGTTGAACATCTCCAGGGCCGTGCATAGGTCCTCGTGGATGGCGAGCTCCTTCTTCATCTTGATATCGCAGACGCCGTCAGAGAATGATGAGATGATGGCCTTGTCCGTCACCTTGGGGATCTTGAGGCGAACGCTGTTGAAGTGCTGGATGTACTTCTGCAGGGTTTCCCTTGGCTGCTGCTTGATGTGCCGCAGGTCACACGCAGCAGGCGGGCGGTCGCGAGTACCCTGGAAGTTGGCGACGAAACACTCGCGCATCTCACCCTAGGAGGAGATTGATCCCGCATGTAGGTTCAGGAGCCACGCGTGCGTGCTGTCTTTGAGAGCCATGGGAAACCAGTTCGCCATGACCTTTTCATCGCCGTTGGCCGCCTCGATGCTTAGCTCATGGAGCTGCAGGAACTCAGCAGGGTCGGGGGTGCCGTCGTAGCGCGGAGGCAGATCGGGCTTGAACTTGCCCGGCCAGACGACGCTGCGTAGCTCTGGGGTGAAGGCGCGGCAGCCCGCGGTGGTCACTGGAGCTCGTCGTGGAGGTGGAGCCTGGTCTTGGTACCCACGCGCCGCCGCCGCAGGCGGCGCGCGGTCTTGACGTGGTGGCGCCGGGAGTGCACGAGCATCCTCTTGCGGCCGTTGGACCTTCTGGCAGCTTTCTTCTTCGCGCGTGGGCGCCTTGCGCGGCGGGTCACGCCACGGGGCTGCGCATCTCGGCCCGAGGACAACGTCGTGACGGGGAGGTGGTGGAGGGGCTCCATGGGCTACGTCACCAGCGGAGGGAGGCGGGCGAGGTAGCGAGAGGGATGGTGCAGGAGAGCCCCTAGCGGCGCTGACGAGCTCGGTGATGCGGTCCAGCCAATCCTCGTAGAGGTCATCGACGGGGTGGTAGCGCAGGAGCTCGCGCGCCATGAGCAGCACAGCCCGCGCGTCAGCGGGGCCGCGACGAGCGTGGGATGACGAGCCGGCCAGAGTTAGCGATGGGGTAGCGGTGCGTCCGTCCCTCCGCATGAAGGGGTGCGGCGACGAAGCTTGCTGTTCGTTCCCTGTCGGGCCGGTGGCGGCAGGTGACGGAGAACGACGGGGGAGGCCCACCAACGGGCGCCGTCTGGGCGACGCGAGCGGCGAGAGCGGTTTAGCGCTCAGCACGGGCTCGACGAGCATCAGCCATGGAAGCAGTGGAGCGGCGGTGCGTTGACCGACGGAAAAGAGGCTTTGGCGCCCCCTACCTGGCGCGCCAAATGTCGGATTCGGGGTTCCGCAGACCCTAGAGAGGTTCGAACTCTGGGGTGTGTACGAAGAACACTCTCTTCCCAGTCTGCTGGCTCAATGATCCCACGGCCTAACTCGACGAACCCAAAGAACAAGAGACACAGGGATTTATCCTGGTTCGGGCCACCTTGCGGTGTAATACCCTACTCCAGCTTTGTGGTGGATTGCCTCGAGGGGCTGAGGATGAACTAGTACAGTGGTGGAACAACCTCGGGAGGTGAGGTGTTCTTGGGATCGATGAGCTGGTGAGGTGGCTAGGGTGGAATGGATCCGATCCCAGATGCCCCTCTATGGTGGTGGCTATGTCCTATTTATAGTGGCCTTGGTCCTCTTCCCAAATGTAGGTGGGAAGGGATCCCACAATGGCCAAATTTGAAGGGAGACAACTAGTACAAGCTATCCTGACAAAAGTAGTCTTTGCTTGCAAAAGGCTCTCATGGTGACGCTGCAGTGGGCTCCGCGATGACCTCCGTCCTGCCGTCATAGCGGTCTTGGTCTCGTTGCACCGAAATGGAAACCTTTGCTTGATTCCTCGGGGCTCCGTGCCTGCGCTTGCCTCCTTAGCACCAAAGAGGAAACTGGTACACTGCGCTCGCTGGCCCGCCTGGCCTTGGTCGTCATGGCTCACGTCATGTGAACCTCGCGAGCTGCACCTTGCATAGATATCTTCGCTCCTCGGGAGACAGCCTAGTGAGGCTGCCCCCAGGGAGGTTTTGGTGTCTTCGGCCTCGCGAGGCTTGGCCCCTCGCAAGGGCGAGTTGTTGCTGCTGAAGCTGGGCCATACCGGGCCGTTGATGGAGTCACGCCACGGCCCGCAGGTAGGCAAGTCTTGGTACCCCCATTCCCAGGACGCCGAAAATTGTAACTAGGTGAGTACCTCTCCCCCATCCCCCTGTATCTCTTTCTGGTTACTCTTGGTAACCTTTGTACATACTGTATAATCTTGGAATAAATTTGAAATGGTTGTGGGGAGTTTCCCTACAGTGCCCAGTCAAAAAAATATATTCATGGATAGATCTGATCATAAACACACAATTCATCGGATCCCAACAAACACACCAAAAGTGATTACGTCTGATAGAACTCCAAGAACATCAAGGAGAACATTGTATTGAAGAACATCGAGAGAGAAGAAGCCATCTAGCTACTAACTATGGACCCATAGGTCTGTGGTAAACTACTCACGCATCATCGGAAGGGCGGCAAGGATGATGTAGAGCCCCTCCATGATCGAAACTTTGGTTGGTTAATCCGATCAGTTCATCGATGGTCGCTTGACTCTTCCAGTAAAAAAGTATACTGAGTGGTTGAAGGAAAGCGAAAAGGAGGCAGAGTGCCAGAAAAGGCCTCCAAATGGGATCTCTCGAGAATAGGAACTTGTGGCGGCGGAAAAAGTATTTCATGGACTCCTCTATCAGTTTCATGATTTTAGATAATTTATAAAGGCAGAGTAGGTCAAACAGAGCCACATGGGCCCCACGAGCCACCAGGGCGCACCCTGGTGCCTCATGGGCCACTGCTCTATCTTCTCGTCCCCTCCTAGAGCTTCTAGGGTCTCTTATCACCAGAAAAAAATCTCCAAAAAGTTCCATGGCATTTGGATTTTGTTTGGTACTGATATTCTGAAAAACCAAAAACAGGCAAAAAACAGCAACTGGCACTTGACACTAAGTTAATAGGTTAGTCCGAAAAAATGATATATTATTGCTTATAAATATATATAAAACATCCAAGATTGATACTATAATAGCACGGAACAATAAAAAATTATAGATATGTTGGAGACGTATCAACCAGTTGGAAGATACTGCTGGCGTGAAATTTATATGCACGCTATAGATAAGTAACCTAGTGCTGTCGTTCCCTACTTTGGAACAATGGCACTAAGTTTTGCTTATATATAGAAGTATTGACAGCCCTTGTTTCTCAGATACATTCAGATCCATTCTACACAAAATTCTACTCCCTCTGAGCTAGGTGCTTTGGTGACAATGGACCCACCAGAGCTTGTCGAATTGGCACAAGCCCCGTGTGCGAGTCCACGTCGGTGGGGCGTGTCAAAAGTTTGGGACTCCGCCGCTTTAGTCGAGCTCTCCTCTAGCCCTGTTGGCTATGACATGAGCTCGCCACGGCCAATGCAGCCAACCCTGTCTGGCGAATCATCCCGTTGTAGGGCGACGTCTATTCGATCCGGCAGCTATGCCACCGGCGCCGAAGCTGTCGGGAATCGAGTGAGGGAACCTATGCTGCTTTGCGGTTGTCGACTCCCTACTGATAAGCATATGTCGCACACATAATGAAATCCAGAGCGAGAGTTCCAGATCTAAGCTAACCATGGAAAGGTAATATGATAGAAAATACCTCTCGGTCTATTTCTGCTAGTTTGCACAATTCAACTCTATCGTCTAGCTAGTGTCGCTCACATGAATATGTGTGTGTATATTGGATCCACAGACAACAGGAACAAAATATTGCTAGACATCGATATGGGTTGATCTCACGCAGAAGTACGTAAGCGAGTTGACCGAGTACTCCATTGGACCACCAAGACAACAGATAGATGGTATGCAGTTCTAGACTGATGTGATGCATGGCCAAATCCAAAAATTTAAGATGCTTCGATATGCGCTTTTAGCTGTTGTTATGATTGGCCTCATTCTCCAAGCTGGATTGATGACAACATTTTTTTTGTGGGAGCTCATTACACTGATGATATTAGTCTAGATCAAGAATAGTAGAAGTTATATATATTTGTTATTGTTTTCATCCTTCAACTATTATGTATCTAGGCCAGATTAATGAGATCCATGTTGCTCTAATTATTGGTCTTGTACGTTTACATATTTACACAAAATAATTAACTAAATATAATATAAAATTAACAAAATAATAAATAATAGAATAATAAAATAATAAACTAAACATCTATATGAATATAAAAAAGTAAAAAATACAATTAAGGACAATAGCGATGGCGTTGGCCAACGCCAGCAATTACAAAGCCGTCCCCTGGATTAATTAACCACCCACCGTATTCCATTCCGATCCCCACCCCAACTCCAAATCCACGCCCCGCACCGTCGCCGCCACAGTCGACAGCGCCCCCTGCCGCCGTGTCCATAATGCAATTTAATTGCGACGCTGCAGCAAGTAAGAGGGGGGAGAGTAGAGATAGCAGTTTGATCATGACATTGCAATGGGAGGGAGGGGGATATGAGGGAGAACATATAATGTAATTTGATTGTGAAATTGCAATGGGATAAGGGGCAAGGAAGGAGAGGGGTAGAAGAGATACTACAGTTTTATCATCACAATGCAGCAGGAGAGAGTGAGAGAGAGCCGGGGGACTGTCCATACGGTTGAATTTGGGATGCCTGTTGGGCACCCATTTGATGTCCCAACATGCTTGGTCGTATGAGTAAGAAATGAGCTTGGACCTTAAAGATGACCTTAATTATTTTTCTCATTCATTTTTCTGCTCCTAAAGGGGAGTTCGTAGCATCACCTCACTCCCACCAGCTCTAGATTTGCCCATGAGCGTCTTATAGGCGACCTTTCATGCAAACACAGCCAATTTGGGTTGGCCCATTTGACGTGTGCATTAACTTAATCAAATAGGCACTTTCCCAAAACAACGTCATGCATTAACTCATTCAAATCAAATTTTAAGAATATCTCAATTAAATTCAAACTTTCCTTGCCTTTCACTACTCATACCCAAATCTTACCAAAACATCAACTATAATCAAAGTTGGTCGGACTATTTGATGTGTGCACGGAGTTTTCTATTTTTTCTATGTTTCATTTTCGGTTTCTAGTTTCATTTTTCTATTACCAACCTATTCCTTTGTGCTCGGCGTACTATCAGAATCAGCACACACCTGTATGCCATGGTGAGTTGGTAGCATCGCCTCCATTTCGGTTAAACCTCCTCCACCAATTTTTCTATCCCACCAATTTATTTAAACTGGTTTTTAGCCCACTGATACTTAATCCGGTTTTGATTTGCCAAATTTAGTAACGTCCTCGTGGAAAGGAATCAATCACAGCAATCTCTAATTAATCTTTAAAGACCAAATCTATGGAAAGGAATCAATGTTTGGTAACACAAGGCAACATTTATGAAAAGGAATCAATGTTTGATAACACAAGACAACCGGTTTTCAGTATTGGTTTGAACTCCTCCACTCTGGTTAACTACCCACACGCAAAAACACAAAATTATATCATTTTTCCTTGATGCAAACCTTGGACGCCAATCCCGAGGACATCAGGTCTTGGCCGATGCCGACCACTCCTCATCCGCTCCAACTTTCCATCGCCTAATCTCCTTGCTGCCCTGCCATCATCGTCCTTTCCTCCTCCTATCAGGCTTGCACTGATCGAGATTACTTACTAGTTCTTTGTGTGGCGTATTTTGAGTTTTACATGTTGATCTTCTATCTACAGGCCGATTAACTATTAGTGAGACTTTGCTAGTTGTACCTGTGAGATCAATTTGGATGGATCAAGGTCTGAACGTGATACAAACTTAACTATATATGATTCTTCTTTAAGCGCACATCAATATCTAAACGTGATACACTCCTAGCTATTTTTATGAGAAGATTTGAGGAGTCGATTGAAAGTATATTGTATGTGGCTGTCGTACATTAGCATAGTAAACCGATGCCTAGAAATGCAACTGCTAAATTTTAATTGGTACGAGAAGGACTTTGTCCACATAGAAGTTTGCAAATAGCAGAGAAAGAAGAGATAGAACCTTACAAATATATTTTAGTAACTTGTGCACATGCAATGATGCACATATATGAACCCTATAAGTACCTTTGCAAAAATATGATAAAAAGAGCTCCCTCCCCAATTTCATTTAACTGAAAGCATAATGTCTTTTACACAACTTTGCCAATAATAAAAGAAATTGATTTATAGGTACTAAATTTTAATTGGCATGAGCAGGTGCTCGTGCACATATAAGCTTGCAAATATCAAAGATAGAACCTTGCAAATATACTTTAATAATTTGTGCACTCTACAAAAAAAGAATAATTTTGATTTTCTGGGAGAGAGAGAGACAAACAAAGGGAGGGACATGGAGAGGGAGTGAGTGTGCGGCGGGTGAGATGGAGGATGGAGGGACAATGAAAACATATAATGCAATTTGATTGTGACACTGCAACAAGAGAGGGGGAGGTGAGATGAGAGATTGCAGTTTGATCATGACATTGCAACGTGGGTTAGGGAGGGAGAGATGAGAGAGAATATATCATGTAATTTGATTATGACATTGCAATGGAGAGAGGGGGGAGGGAGGGAGACGGGGGTGAAGAGATACTATAGTTTGATTGTCACACTGCAGCAGGAGAGAGGGAGAGAGAGTTGGGGGGATTCTCCATACAGTTGAATTTGGGGTGCCTGCTAGATGCCTGTTTGATGTCCCAACATGCTCAGGCGTACGGGGAAGAAATGAGCTTGGACCTGATGACGACCTTAATTATTTGTTTGATTCATTTATATGCATTGTAACCCATAGCGATGCACGGGTGTTCTACTAGTAGTGTTTAGGATGCGAGTGGTGTGAGGCTAGGGTTTACAATCCAAAGGGGCATGTATCTAGGCATGTATAGCACCAGCAGTTGGGGGAAATACACTTTGGTTTCTGGGTGTATATACATCTCATATGGAAAAAAATTAATAATTAAAAATAAATGTCAAAAAGATTTAGAAGTATTTTTAGTATAAACTTGACTTTCTTTTGCACTATTATATCAATTTTCATGAATAAAAAACCATCATTGAATTCAGGGCAATAAAATATATTATAGGTCACTATTCACACTATTTTGGCCAAAATTTTTGTTTTTAAAAGAAGTCAATTGTTTTCTCTTTTTATGTTTTTTTACAAGTATAATTAAAGGTCAAGTTTATTTAAAAAATATTTATAGAAATTTTGAGTTTCTATTTAATTGCTAATTTATCTTCTATATAGAGAGTATATACACTCATAGACCAAACGTCCATGTCCTCAACAGTTGTGCGCTTCTATAACTCGCGTCATACGAGAGAGAAGCTTGCGAATCGCTGAGGCCAATCATAGTCGCGCGAGCATATGTGTCGGCCGAGTGCGCGGGAGGCCACTGCATCGTTTATATATATATATATATCACTTTTTTATGTTGTTTATTATTCTTTTAACTCTTTTTTACACTTTCAAATATTCTAAACATATATATTACAAAACATTGTCATACACATTCTGCCGTGATAGTAACCGGATGGCTCATGACTGTAATGGAGCAGATTTACGTGAACGAGCATGACAATACACATGCATGTAAAGAACCAAAGATAGCGCCAGGGCACATGGTGGTGGATCAGACCATAGCTTAGGACAATGTTGACATTAGTAGACAAGGGTCACTTTTTTCTTTTTTTTTTATAAGGAGGATGACCCCGGGCCTCTGCATATGGGCATTGCATACGACCATTTTATTAATTATTCACAAAGACCATATAAAGTAATACATCAGTAAATCTGAAGCCACCATCTTGACAACATTTGTCACTACTCCTATCCACTTGATGAATGGATGCTGAATGTCTAAAGTGAATACCAAACAGACCTCGCACTAAAGCCTAACATCTAAAGCCGGAGGCCTGAAAGTGCTAGTTATCGGCTAGGGGGTGAATAGGCGATTTTTATGGAAGTCTTCAAGACATGCAATGTCTTCGAAGACGGGCAGTTAATATAGTAACTAAATAGAATACAACGGAAGATAAACTACTCTAGCCATGCAAGAGTATCAAAGTACAATACATGTAATGCACGAAGACAAGTAGCTACTAGGTAGAACATATCAGAATCAAAAGATAGTGTGAAGACATATATGCAATCAGAGTGAATGTCTCCACACAATGCTTTCAAACAGAATAGGCAATAAGGACATCACCAAGGGAAATACAAAGTAAGAAGTGAAGTGGTAGAACCAGTTGCTTAATGAAGTCAAGGATTTGGTAGACCAGTTCCAGTTGCTGTGACAACTATATGTCTGGTTAGGGAGGCCGAGATTGAACTCCGAAGACCACGTCTTCACCTTATTCCCCTTGAGCTAAGACCCGCAGATCTCGCCCAATCACTCAGGTAAGTCTTCAAGGTAGACTTCCAAACCTTCATAGACTTTGTTCACCGGCAATCCACAATGGCTCTTGGATGATTAGAATGCGATGCCTAACCGACTGGAAGATCACAGTCTGCAAGTGTAATAATTCTTCGGTTCACGAGGAACAAAAAGGCTTCAGTGATGCTCAAAACTCTTTGGGCTCTGGGTATTTAGGGTTTGTCCTTGCAAGGATTCTCTCTCAAAGGCTCCGGAGGTGGGTTGCTCTCAAACGACAAAAGCTGTGCACTAACTCGGAGCAGACACCAACTTATGGTGGAGGGGGTGGGCTATTTGTAACCAGGAGGCAACCCGACATGATGTGTCTGAAATGACCCTGGGTCAATGGACAACCGACACATGTCCAACAGTTGGATTTTAAACACATGCGATAGCTTGACTAAGGCTACAAGCAAGGATGACTCATCCAACTTAGGATAAGATTTTCTCTCATTTGTCTTCACTCGAAGACATAGGATTTTAGGTCAAGTAGTACGTCAGTTTTTCTGACTTTGTTTAACTCGACCCCACTTAATAGTTTGGTGGTTCCTATGACTCAAGAAAGAAGAGAATGAAATAACGAAAGAAACTATGTCTTCATGCTCCAATGTCTTCAAGCGAATATCTTCACGTGTCATTATTTTCGACACGAATGTCTTCGTGAACCACCATTGTCTTCAATGTCTTCATACATTTTTAGGGATCATCTTCGATGAGTAAACCGAATCAATTGGGACTTCTACCTGTGTTCTCCTGTGAATCTCACAAACACATTAGTCCTTAAACCAAGTTTATCGTCAATACTCCAAAACCAACTAGGGGTGGCACTAGATGCACTTACAAGGCCCCAACCAAGCTTCTTGCCGAGTCTGGGGCACACACCGGTCCGACGTACTCTCAGAGGCTGCTGCCACCGTCTTCCACCGATCCATCTTCAGAGCATGTACCGACACATCGACCTTGCAACGGCCGTCGTCGACGCCACCACGGTGCCAGATAACGCCACCTCCCTACACGCGTCCATCATCAATTCATCATACATCTGTCGCCGAGACTCTGCTGCGCCAAGCTGCCGAGACTCCGCATCGTTGATGCGTGACATGAAATGCCGCTCCACTTCTAGACCCGTCCACTGGTCCCTCGAGCCAATGCACACCTCCAAGAATGATGCCCCCAAGGAGGGAATGACACAAGAGTGCCATCATCATCCGATCAACTAATCAAGGGTTTCCCCTGGAGGTAGCAGAGGAGTTGGGAGCTCATCTCGACGATGCCTTCATGAAGGAAACGACGCTGATACATCTGCAATATATCTATAATTTATGAAGTATTCATGCCATGTTAGCAATAATTTTTATATCGTCTTGGTGCACTTATATATGATTTTTATGGACTAACTTATTAAACTAGTGACCAAAGCCAGTTCCTATTTTTTGCATGTTTTTTGTTTCGCAAAAAATCCATATCAAACAAAGTCTGTACGCGATAAAATTTTACGGAGATTTTTTTGGAATATATGTGATTTTTGGAAAAAAGAATCAACGCAAAATGGTGCGTGAGGGCTCCACAAGGCAACAGGACATGACCTACCCCCTGGTCGCACCCCTTGCTTTGTGGGTACCTCGTAGGTTGGTTGGAGCCCTTCTTTCACCGCAAGAAAGATAATTTCCAGATAAAAATCCCCTCACAATTTTAGGCCAGTTGGAGTTACGGATCTCCGGGGATATAAGAAAGGGTGAAGGGCTCTGAGAATAGTAGCGAGAAACAAAAGACAATAGAGAGATCCAATTTAGGGGAGAGCTCCCTCTCCCCCAGAGGGCCAAGGAAGAA
Organism: Triticum aestivum; assembly: GCF_018294505.1. Lineage (NCBI taxonomy): Eukaryota > Viridiplantae > Streptophyta > Magnoliopsida > Poales > Poaceae > Triticum > Triticum aestivum. The sequence continues at coordinate 204,916,621 of NC_057796.1, read as the reverse complement.
GAAGGAGGTCCCCCTGCCCCTCTCCTCCAATGGCGTCGATACACCGTCGGGGACATCTCGTCCATCACAATCACCACCAACTCCTCCTTCGTTCTCATGGTGATGTGTAAGTAGTTCATCCTCGAGGCTGAGGGTATTTACTAGTAGCTATGTGTATGATCTCTCTCTCTCTCTCTCTCTCTCTCTCTCTCTCTATCTATCTCGTGTTCTTGATTTGGCACGATCTTGATGTACCATGAGCTTTGCTAATATAGTTGGACCATATGGTGTTCTTCCCTCTCTATCTTGTTGTGATGAATTGAGTCTTTCCCTTTGAGGTTTCATTATTATCGGATAGAATATTGGATTTGAGATCACTTGATGTATGTCTTGCATGCAGATACTCGTGGTGACAATGAGGTATTCTATTGAGTCACTTGATGTATGTTTTGGTAATCAACTTGCGGATTCCCGTGGTGACATTGGGGTAATCTAGGCATAGAGGTTGATACATGTTTTCATCCCACTTTCTCCGATAGAAACTTTGGGGTACTCTTTGAAGTTCTTTGTGTTGTATTGAATATTATGAATATGAAGTTGTTTGATGCATATCGTATAATTGACTCATGGATACTTGTCATGACATTGGAGTATCTAGGTGACATTAGAGTTGATTGATGCGTATCATATGGTGTTATTTTAGTACGAACTCTAGAGCTGTTTGTGACACTTATAGGATTAGCTCAATGGATTGATTGGAAAGGATAAGTTTGAGGTAGTTTACTACCTACAAAAATTTCTTCTTATGTTCTCCGCTATTGATAAGAACTTTGGAGTGATTCTTTGTCGCACGTTGAGGGATGGTTATATGATTCAATTATGTTAGCACTATTGAGAAATTGCACTAGTGAAAGTATGAGCCCTAGGCCTTATTTCCAAGCATTGAGACACCGTTTTTACTCACTTTTGTTACTTGCTACCTTGCTGTTTTTATCATTTCATATTACAAAAACCTATGTCTACTATCTATACTACACTTGTATCACCATCTCTTCGCCGAACTAGTTCACCTATATAACTTACCATTGTATTGGGTGTGTTGGGGACAGAAGAGATTTCTTGTATTTAATTGTAGGGTTATTTGAGAGAAAGCATCGTCATCCTACACCTCCCATGGATTGATAAACCTTAGGTCATCCACTTGATAAAATTTTGTTGTTGTCCTACATAACTCTACACTTGGAGGCCCAACAGAGTCTGCAAGAAGAAAAATTATGTAGTAGACATCAGACGCCAAGGATGTCACCATCACCGACCACGGCCACCGGCCGAAGACTAGGTTTTCACCCATACCCATCACAAGAACATCCAACCGACAACCTTGTCCGCAAGACCACCTTCAAAGCCCCGGAGTTGGGCGGCGAGATCTGGCGATCATCCACAGCTGCACTGGCACCATGGTGTATCCTGATGCTTTTATAACGCCTGAAAGTGCAGGGTCGGCTTCTAGGACATTGATACCGCGATTGGCTATTGATGACAGCTATATGCAAGAGACCTTGTAGGGATGCAAGACAATGGTTCATAATAGTCACATGATTCATCCACCCGAAAACAAATGCCGTCATATAGTTTTCTTAGAAAAAGGAGGAAGACCCCCGGCCTTTGCATCTGGACGATGCATGCAGCCACTTTATTAATTGTTCACACAAGACCTTACAAAGTAATACAACAGTAAGACTAAAGCCACCGTCTCGGCAACATCTATCGCTACTCCTATCCAATTGATGAAGTGATGCTGATAGTCTGGGCATAATACCAAACAGACCTCGCAACCAAACCTAACATCTAAGACACGAGGTCCCAACCAGGACGCCTGTCGGGTATGGGGCACCCACCGTTCCGGCGCACTCCTCACCCAGGACACCTGCCGGGTATGAGGCCACCACAGCCACCTGCCACCAATCCATCTTCAGAGCTGTACTACTGCATCTACCTTGCCCAGTCTAGCTGTCGTCGACGCCACCACGACGCTAGACCGCGTCACCCTCCTGCGCGAGTCCATCTCCGCGCATCGGACGCTGAGTCACCACAGCGCCATGACGCCGAGATCCGCCGCCATCAATGAGTGAGATGACGCACTGCTCCATCAAAGAATCCTTCCTCTGGTCCCTCGATCACGTGTGTACCTCCAAGAATGACGCCCCCAAGGGGGAACGACACCAGAGCGCTGCCGTCATCCGATCTAGGGTTTCCCCCGGAGGTAGCAGAGAGTGGCCTTGATCTTCTCCACGGCGATGCCTTCAAGAAGGGAATGATGCAAATAGCGCCGCCACCACCAGCCTTGGCAGAAGCCGAAAGCAAGTTTTCACCCAGATCTGTTCGAATGAATCCAACTCCCGTGCACGGCCGCTGCCATCACCAGGCTGAGCACACGCCACCGCCAGCACCTCCACGATGCCCAGAGGTCGCGAGACTCGCCGCCACCACGCCTGACAGGCAGCCACGACCAGGCTCGAGCACCACCCAGATCCAATCTAGGGTCAAGAGCCCTAGGCCGCAGTCGGTGTCTAGGCGGCACCACCATACGGGGACGGGCCCTCCAACCTGCCGCAAAGCAAGCCGCCGCCGGAGCTTCGAAGCGCTGCGCCACCAAGCCCATCGGGAGTGACTAAGCTGCCGCGAGGAAGAAGGGAAGCTCCACCAGGGGAGAAGCCCCGCCGCCAGCACTGCCTGGGCTTTGCCCAGCGGTGGCTCTCGGCAGCGGCGAGGGGGAGGAGAGGGTGGAGGAAGGCTGGCGGCGGGGCCAGCTAGGGTTCCCCCGTGTCATCTCGGAGAGGGACGCGGGGGACGGGGGGCTCGCCGTCATATAGATAGGAAAGCATTGTTTCGTCTATGGTTTAGTGGCAGCAAGCAAGAATTCAAAACGAGTATTAATTAGTTACGTGGATGCCGATGTATCTATTTATTTACCTCATCAGATTGTATCTACCATTCGGTTTCCACTTTATGTATGAACACTTTACAAGTGTGAATGATACATCACATGTCTGGTGACGCGTACATGCTCCGAACATGCCTACATAGACCTGGCATGGATTGTATCTATTATTTTATTATACTTGCATGATGCATATATGCGTCTTGCCATGGCCACTGTATGTTGACTCCGTGTTCATGTGCATTGGTATGGACACGCGTCATTGTTGTATGACCCATATGTGTAAAGAGCTGTAAAATATTGGTGCTATCAGCATAGAGCGGAGTGCCATTGTCACCGGGTAGTGGAAGGTTTGGGATCATGTATGTAAATCATTGAGAAATGACAAATTAACAGATCAAAGACAAATGACTGTGCTGTTTATATAATGGATTACATCAATTCGAGTGATTCGCACTTGCGATGGCTGATTTGATATCAAACGACGTAAAACAACGTCGACCGCGTCGACTTCACCATCAAGCCGTGGCACGAGGACATCCATGCCGACCATGAAGACTTCCTCCTCCACGTCCGCGTCGTCATCGAGAAGATGCCCATGCACCTGTGGTCTGTCGACGGTGCGGCGGAGGTGCTCGGCGACAAATGCATCATCGACCGGCTCGACAGCCGCACGCACGAGCGTGGCCACACGCGGACCTTCGCGTGCTGGGTGTGGGTGTACGACGTCGCCTTCATCCCCACCAAGCACACCATCTGGCGCGCGGCTCATGGTGCCGGCCGCGTCGAGGCCATGCTGGGCTATTCGCCGCCCAGCCGTGAGGTCCCTCCTCCATCCCGTGTCCGGCGCAACGTCATGCTCCTCCACGTCGACCGGGTTGAAGACTGGATGCCGCTGACGCCTCGCTCCTCGCATTCGGGCCAGAGCGGCATCCCATCCTCTGGGTCCGACGATGATCGCCCGTTCCCACGGGTCTACCCGGGGACGTGGTCGATGCACATTGAGGATGGCCAGGGGCAGGGCAGGCGCCAGCCCCCGGTGATCGGCCCCTCTGGCTGTGGCGGGCTCCAGCTCGGGCCTTGCCGGGACCACGACGACAATAGCGGGCCACAGGGTGGCCGGCGCTCCTGGAAGGACACTCTCCTGGGTCGCGGCCACGGCGGGCGCGAGCAGCCGCCCCGGAGGAGCAACAGTGGCGCCGCTCGCCAGCGTAGCAGGACGCCGACCAGCAGGCGCCACAGCAAGGACACCCGCCACGCGGGCAACAGCCTCAGAGCCACCCCGCCTCTGCCGCTGTTGTCGGGCCAAGCCGAGAGCACGGCCAAGGGGCCGGCAGCAACCTCCATCGCAGCGGCACCGGCCTCGGACCCTGTCGCCGATTTCTTCGACTCGACGGACCGCGCACCTCTCCAGCCCGTCCGAGCAGCACTGCAGTCTCCTGGAGATCGACCAGGTGATCGCCTCAACGCTTGCTGCCCCGCTCGAGTTCGCCCCCGAGACCTCGACCATGGCCTGCCGCACCACGCCCACGGCGGGCTCCACTGAAGTTCAGCTCGCTGCAGTGACGCAACAGGTCCAGCAGCTGCAGCTCCCCGGCAACGACGGCAAGGACGGGCAGTCTGGCCTCTTCACCAGCACCCCAGCTCCCCTCGTGCGTCAACCCCCTGCTCGACGCACCTCGGCACCACCCAGGGCCCGTGCAGGGCCGACCAGGCAGAGTGCGCGCCAGGCAGGCAACACCTCAAGCGTGCATGTTGCGCAGCGTGCCTCTCTGCTGCTGGTCAAGAAGCTCGGCCTGCTGGGGCCGAAGGAGGCCATGAGGGCCAAGGCGGCCGAAGCCCTCATCAAACGCTTCGACGAGCCACTAACTGACGAGGACATCTCCATCATCGCCAAACTCACTCGTCTCGACCCGGAGGCGGTGCGCATCGCCGGGGGCATGGCTGGCCCGGATGCCGCTGCTGAAGCTATAGTTTAGTTATGCTCGTCATTCATAGTTTCTTTTGCTCTGGTAGTGTTAGTATTAGTCTCCAGCAGCGCCTGGCCTTAAGCCGGGTTGAGTTAGGATCCATGTTAGTTCTCCGTTATGTTAGAATTAGGCGACGAGGTTTGCTATTGTGCCAGAGGATCTTGGGGCCTATTGGTGGCCTCTGGCACGCCCCTGTTAAGCTGGCAGTGTATCTGTATCGCATGATCATCAATAGATTTGTGATGCTGTTGGAGAATTTGCCTGTGCCCAATGGATAACAACCAGTTTTCCCTCATGTCTTGGAATGTCAGAGGGCTGAACTCTCCGGCGAGGAGAGCTGCTGTGTCTGAACTTGCCGCTGCTCACAGAACCCCAATTCTTTGCCTACAGGAGACAAAGTTGGAAGCGTGGTCGCCTAGCATCGTGCGCGAGCTGGGAGGCAACCGTTTGGATGGCTGCGCGGTCGTGCCGGCAGTTGGAACAAGAGGAGGTGCGGCGATCCTCTGGGACAAGAGCGCCGTGCAGATCGGCACACAGGCTGTGGGCCTCTTCTCGATCACAGCCAAGGTCACCCTCCTGCAGTGTTCATCTTCATTCTGACTGACAACAGTATAGGTCTAGTCGACGATGGGCTCAAGGATTCCTTCCTGGCGGAGCTGATCCAATCTGCACCACCGCTAGGTGAGCCATGGATGCTTGCAGGCTACTTCAACATCATATATGAAGCAAGGGACAAAAGCAATCTTAATCTGAACCGGCGCATCATGGGCATGTTCAGAAGGGAGATCGACACGGCTGGCCTGAAGGAGATCAAGTGCAAAAACAGGCGCTTCACATGGTCAAATGAGCGACAAGATCCAACCCTGGTGAGCATTGACAAGATTTTCTGCAACGTTGAATGGGAGAGCCTCTTCCCCTCCCTCATGCTCAAGGCTGCTTCGACTGCTTGCTCGGATCACTGTCCGTTAGTGCTAGCTGACACCACTGCCCCACCGAGGAGGGCCACTTTCAAATTTGAAGCATTTTGGCCGCGCTTCACGCGCTTCAGAAAGACACTGGAACGGGCCTGGCAGCGACCTATTGCGGCAAGGTGCCCTATCGCAAGATTAAATACCAAACTGAAGCGGGCAGCTTTTGATCTCAAGATTTGGGCTCGTTCCCTGTTCAGTGATGCCAAAGTGCAGCTCCACCTTGCCGCTGAGGTTGTGCCCCGGCTGGATATAGCCCAAGAGGCACGCCGTTTGTCCCCCGCTGAATTTTGCCTCCGCAAGCAGCTCAAACACAGGATCGTCGGCCTGGCGGCGATCGAGCGTGCACGCAAGCGTCAAGCGTCCAGAGTTTCCTGGCTCCGCACAGGTGACGCTAAGACTGCCTTCTTCCAAGCGAAGATCAACTCCCGGAGGCGCAAAAACCACATCCACTCGTTGCAGACTGAAACTGGTGTGGCCACTGCGCACGGAGACAAGGCCACCATTGCTCACGCCCACTTCCTTCAGCTGCTCGGCACAAGGCGGCCACGCTCCTGCTCGATCAACTGGGACTCCATTCTGCTGCCATCGGTTGAGAATGTTGGGCTCGACAACCCGTTCATGGAAACTGAAGTTTGGGAGGCGATCAAGGCATCCCCCTCTAAGAAGGCACCTGGACCTGACGGATTCTCGGGCGCCTTCTACAGATCATGCTGGAGTCTCATTAAGCACGACATCATGGCTGTTTTCCATCATTTCTACAACTTAGCTGGGGGTGATTTTGCGGCCCTGAACTCTGCCATGATTGTGCTGCTGCCGAAGAAGGACGGGGCAACAAGTATGGCTGATTACAGGCCCATCAGCCTAATTCACTCCATCGCAAAACTAATCGCCAAGGTTCTATCCATGAGGCTGGCCCCTGTCATCAGCACACTGATCTCGCCTGCCCAAACCGCTTTTCAGCATACTAAGTGCATCCATGACAGTTTCCTATATGTCCAAAACGCCGTCAGAGCCCTGCATCGCCGCAAGACACCTGCCCTGCTTCTGAAACTAGATATAGCCAAGGCATTTGATAGCATCTCTTGGGAATATATCTTTGAACTTCTCCAAAAAATGGGCTTCCCTGCACGATGGCGAGACTGGATTGCACTTCTGCTCTTTACATCCTCGTCGTCTTGCCTCCTGAATGGTTCTCCGGGCGCCTCCATCATCCATCGTCGTGGGCTGCGACAGGGGGATCCGCTCTCGCCGCTGCTCTTCATCCTCTGCATCGACCCCCTGCATTGTCTTCTAGAGGCGGCAACCTTGGCAGGCCAACTCTCTCCTCTGCCTAGTACGGCCGTGCGCATGCGTACAAGCTTGTATGCCGACGACACCATGATCTTCATCAACCCCGCAAGGATGGAGGTTGATGCCCTGCTCATCATCCTGCACCTCTTCGGCGAGGCCACGGGCCTACACGTCAACCTGGCCAAGTCCTTGGCAGTGCCGATTAGCTGCGGCGACCTCGACCTCGGTTCCATCTTGCACAAATTTGGTGGCATCGGGGCGTCACTACCCATCACGTACCTAGGTCTCCCAATCACCACCAGTAGGATTCGTCTAGTCCACCTGCAGTTCATCCTAGATAGGATTCGTGCGCACCTTGCTGGTTGGAAGGGCAGACTCATGCATATCGCCGGCCGAAGGGTGCTCGTCCGCTGCGTCCTCTCCGCTATGCCGACGTTCGCCCTCACGGTGCTGAGAGCACCAAAGAAGTTTTTCAAGGAGGTAGATAAAGCCAGACGTCATTTCCTCTGGGCACAAGACGAAGAAGCAACCGGAGGAAAGTGCAAGGTAGCATGGAGCGCGGTCACCACGCCGGAATCCCACGGAGGCCTCAGTATCCATGATCTGGACAAATTCACGTGCGCCCTCCGTCTGCGCTGGCTCTGGCTCTCCTGGACCCATCCAGAGCGGCCATGGGTCGGCACGGACACGCCATGCAACCTGCAGGATCAAGCCCTCTTCGCTGCCAACACGGCGGTCACCGTCGGGGACGACAAGACGGCGTCCTTCTGGTCAAGTCCTTGGCTAGACGGCAGGCCACTCCGGCTGGACTACCCCACCCTCTTCGCCCGCTCCATCCGCAAGAACAGGTCCGTCCGGGACGCGCTGCTTAATGGGCGATGGATCCTCGATCTTCGCCACGGGGAAATCAGCAGCATTGCGCCCTCTGTGCTCCAGCTTGCAAGGGCAATTCGGAGAGCTGGCATCATCATCAACGACGACCTCAGTGACACAATGCGCTGGACTGCTACCACCTCCGGGCACTACTCCGCCCGCTCCGCCTACGCGGCACAGTTCCAGGCGCCAATGGCACCCTTCCCCTCCAAGAACGTCTGGTGTATCTGGGCACCTGGGAAGCTCAAGATGTTCCTCTGGATGCTACACCTAGACAGGCTATGGTGCAACGATCGCCTGCAGTGGCGTGGCTGGGAGAATAACTACTTCTGTCAACTCTGTTTGCGAAACTTGGAGTCCTCCTCCCACCTATTCTGGGAATGCCCGATTGCTATCCAGGCCTGGACAATGGCGACATCATGGCGGGGCTGTCACTCCCTGGCACACGCTACCTGGAGCTCCGGAACAACGACGACGGAAAGAGTGAGACTGATCATGGACGCGGCAAGGCCAACCGACAGGAAGGGCACCAGATCAATTCTTGCGCTCATTGCCTGGCACATATGGCTTGAGCGTAATGCATGCACCTTCCGCGGTAAGACGCCGTGCTCTCGCTCCATCATCGAAGCATGCCGGCGTGGCATGGAGCAATGGAGGATCGCAGGAGCAGCCTGCATAGAGCACCCCTTCGGGGATGTGCCGTGAGAGATATCCCGATTCTATCAGTGCCAGCATAGCCACTAGGCTGGCCGACTGTACCTTTTCTATTTCACCACATCGATCACTTGATCAAACTTGTTTCCCGCCTTCTCTCTGCTAATGAAATCAATGCCAGCTACGGCTGGATCTTTCAAAAAAACAAGAAGGTGATTCTGGAGAATAAACAAAGTGGTTACATAAGAGTTTAGACTGCCGTTCGCACAAGTATAGCAGGCACTGGCTAAAATATCAATTAGACTGCCATTCGCACAAGTAATATCAACGTTAACAGTACCTGCATACAAACACAACAATTACTTGCACCCAACAAAGGCAAGGGGGCATAGGTTCTTGCTAGTTACAAGACAAAAACTGATAGCGATAGACAAAGTGTAAAAAGAAAGTAAATAGAGCAATTGTAAACTGATAGCGATAGACTAGTGGCATCTCTCTCGAAAGCATAGCAATGGTGTGGTTAACATATTACTGTTAGGAAATTGAAAAAATTGAGCACAATTATAATTGTGATCATTCATGGCATAATCTCACATAGGCATTACGTCTGTGAAGTGTCTCAGGGCTTAGAGATATGCAATAAGCGACCCTAATAAGGTTCCTGCAAGAGAGTTAGATGGTTTTCACCACCCATACTTGTGTGGGAAACCGAGACCTCATTAGTGTTGATCGAGCAGGGACAATTTTCCTTCGATATCCTGTATATCTTGCCTGTTCACTGCGAGAGTAATCATTGATGCGTCCATTTTGCATCATGTTTTCCTACTGTTATTTATAGTGTTTTTATGCATTATAACACTTTGTGGAGTAATTCTAATGCCTTTTCTCTCATAATATGCAAGGTTTACACAAAGAGGGAGAGTGTCGGCAGCTGAAATTCTAGACCTGAAAAAGCTATGTCAGAGATACCTATTTTGCACATCTCCAAATGAACTGAAATTTTATGGAGAATTATTTTGGAATATATAGTAAATATTGGAGAAAAGAACTACCAGAGGGGAGCACCTAGGCGCCCACAAGTAACCAGGGCGTGCCACCCCCTCCAAGCGCGCCCTGGTGGGAAGTGGGGGCCCAGGCCCACCTCCTGTGCCCATCTTCTGGTACATAAGGTCTTTTGACCTAGAAAAAAAATTAAGGAGAGGACTTTCGGGACGAAGCGTCGTCGTCTCGAGGCGGAACTTGGGCAGGAGCACTTTTGCCCTCCGGCGGAGCGATTCCGCCGGGGAACTTCCCTCCCTAAGGGGGAAATCGAAGCCATCGTCATCACCAACAATCCTCTCATCTTTGAGGAGGCCAATCTTCATCAACATATTCAACATCACTATCTCATCTCAAACCCTAGTTCATCACTTGTGTTCAATCTTTGTATCAAAACCTCAGATTGGTACATGTGGGTGACTAGTAGTGTTGATTACATCTTGTAGTTGATGCTAGCCGGTTTATTTGGTGGAAGATTATATGTTCAGATCCATTATGATATTTATTACTCCTCTGATCTTGAGCATGAATATGTTGATGAAGGAAATATGCCCTAGAGGCAATAATAAAGTTGTTATTTATATTTCCTTGTATCATGATAAATGTTTATTATTCATGCTAGAATTTTATTAACCGGAAACTTGATACATGTGTGAATACATAGACAAAACAAAGTGTCCCTAGTATGCCTCTACTAGACTAGCTCGTTAATCAAAGATGGTTAAGTTTCCTGACCATAGACATGTGTTGTCATTTGATGAACGAGATCACATCATTAGAGAATGATGTGATGGACAAGACCCATCTGTTAGCTTAGCATAATGATCGTTTAGTTTTATTGCTATTGCTTTCTTCATGACTTATACATCTTCCTTTGACTATGAGATTATGCAACTCCCGAATACCGGAGGAACACCTTGTGTGCTATCAAATGTCACAACGTAACTGGGTGATTATAAAGATGCTCTACAGGTGTCTCCGAAGGTGTTTGTTGAGTTGGCATAGATCATGATTAGGATTTGTCACTCCGTGTATCGGAGAGGTATCTCTGGGCCCTCTCGGTAATGCACATCACTAAGCCTTGCAAGCAATGTGACTAATGAGTTAGTTGCGGGATGATGCATTACGGAACGAGTAAAGAGACTTGCCGGTAACAAGATTGAACTAGGTATGATGATACCGACGATCGAATCTCGGGCAAGTAACATACCGATGACAAAGGGAACAACATATGTTGTTATGCGGTTTGACCGATAAAGATCTTCGTAGAATATGTAGGAGCCAATATGAGCATCCAGGTTCCGCTATTGGTTATTGACTGGAGATGTGTATCGATCATGTCTACATAGTTCTCGAACCCGTAGGGTCCGCACGCTTAACGTTCGATGACGATTTGTATTATGAGTTATGTGATTTGATAACCAAAGTTTGTTTGGAGTCCCGGATGAGATCACGGACATGACGAATAGTCTCTAAATGGCCGAGAGGTAAAGATTCATATATTGGAAGGCTATATTCGCACATCGGAAAGGTTCCGAGTGATTCGGGTGTTTTTGGAGTACCGGGGAGTTACGGGATTTCACCGGGAGAAGTAATGGGCCTTATTGGGCCATACGGGAAAAGAAGGAGGCAGGCCAAGGGGAGGTGGCCCCCCCATGGGTCCGAATTGGACTAGGGGAAGGGGGCGGCTCCCCCTTGCCTTTTCCTACTCCCTCTCTTTCCCTCTTTCCTTCTCTCCTACTCCAAAAAGGAAAGGGATTCCTACTAGGACTTGGAAGTCCTAGTAGGACTCCATACTTTTGGTGTGCCGCTAGAGGGACGGCCTCTCTCCCTCCCTCCTTTATATACGTGGGCAGGGGGCACCCCAAAGGCACACCAAGTTTCTCTTAACCGTGTGCGGTGCCCCCCTCCACAGTTACATACCTCGATCATATCGCCGTAGTGCTTAGGCAAAGCCCTGCGCCGGTAGTATCATCATTACCGTCACCACGCCATCATGCTGACGGAACTCACCCTCGTCCTCAACTGGATAAAGAGCACGAGGGGCGTCATCGAGATGAACGTGCTGAACACGGAGGTGTCGCACGTTCGGCTTGGATCGGTTGGATCACGAAGAAGTTCGACTACATCAACCGCGTTACTAAACGCTTCCGCTTTCGGTCTACGAGGGTACGTGGACACACTCTCCCCTCTCGTTGCTATGCATCTCCTAGATAGATCTTGCGTGATCGTAGGAACTTTTTTTGAAATTACCGCGTTTCCCAACAGTTGAGCGAGTAGTTACTTTTGTTCTTGAGGCCACGGGAGAAGTCATGTTGCATGTAATCATGTGAATTTGATATGTGTTCGATACTTTGATGATATGTATGTTGTGATTCCCTTAGTGGTGTTATGTGAACGTCGACTACATGCCACTTCACCATCTTTGGGCCTAAGGGAATGCATTGTGGAGTAGTTATTAGATGATGGGTTGCTAGAGTGACAGAAGCTTAAACCCTAGTTTATGCGCTATTCTGTAAGGGGCTGATTTGGATCCATATGTTTAATGCTATGGTTAGATGTTGTCTTAATACTTCTTTCGTAGTTGTAGATGCTTGCGAGGGGGTTAATCATAAGTGGGAGGCTTGTTCAAGTAAGAACAACACCCAAGCACCGGTCCACCCACGTATCAAATTATCAAAGTAGCGAACGCGAATTAAACCAACATGATGAAAGTGACTACATGAAATTCCCGTGTGCCCTCAAGAACGTTTTACTTATTATCTGAGATCGTTCCGGCCTGTCCTTTGCTACAAAAAGGATTGGATACCATGCTGCACTTATTGTTACTTGCTACAAATTATCTTGCTATCAAACTACCTGTTACCGACAATTTTAGTGCTTGCAGAAATTACCTTGCTGAAAACCACTTGTCTTTTCCTTTTGCTCCTCGTTGGGTTCGACACTCTTACTTAGCGAAAGGACTATGATTGATCCCCTATACTTGTGGGTCATCAATCATATGAATAAGCACTGAAGTTGTTTCTTGAGACATGGGTATAATGGTTTGAAGAAATACGCATGTATTCCTTCTGACAAAGATTATGCCAGTTCCCATTCAAAGAAATAACATTATTGTTCTCCAGACGCTTATCCTGCATGGTTCGGCTAGTGACAACAGATAGAGTTTCAGTAGAGCATTTCTTCACCCAAATCCGCTTCTTGGGTGAGCCAGACCTGCAGTTAGTCCCTATGTAACGAACGAAAACTTTACCATTCTGTTGTTTGAAGAGTTTTGTAGCTTGAGTCACCTCACTTGTCAAAAACAACAAGGATGGAACAGCCATATCTGGACAGACGTGCTGGTTCAAGAGTTTTGTTCATAGCACGAACATAGCTTGTCTGAGGATATTGCTCGGGAGTCTAGTATGTTCCATCAACGTTGAGTTTCCTTTCGAAAGCCAAACCTTCCTTCCTAGGGTTTTTGTGTAGTATCGACTTCTTGAGTACATCACACAAAGTTTGATGCCCCTTAAGGCTCTTTAGCCTGCCGGTCTCAAGTAACTTCCCTAGCCTGAAATTTTCATCATAGATAGCAACAATTTCCTTGGAAGAGGGATTAGTGATCTCATTCATAGTAGTTGCAATGTTCTCGATGATAGCATTAGAGGATTCACCAGTGGAGTCAACATTGCTACGTTCCTAGCATTTTAGACAAGGAGGAACAAAATCATCAGTAAGATTTCCAGATTGCTCGGTGAGGAGAGAAGCCTTTTCATTCGCAATCAAATCATAAGGTTCTTTCAGCGACTCGAGTTCCTGACCTGCTAAGGAGTTCATTTGATAAACTCTCGAAGTCAACTGTAAGAGAATTATAATGATTGGAAAAATCATTGACAGTTTAAGAAAGAACATCATGCTCTTTGGTCAACTCTTGATTTTCTCCATCTCATCGACAAGTAATCCTTGAGAACTCCTTAGACTTTTCTCAAGTTTTTCAAGTTCATCATGCTGAGATGTTGCAATCTTAACAAGTTTAGCATAGGCAATATTATCCAAGGAGAATTCATTTCCAGGCCTCTGATGTTTGGATGATACCTGTTCCTTTGAGGTTTTTGCCATGAGGCATAGAGACAAGAGCACGTCATCACTTGATGCATCGTCATCGGTATTTGTCTCGGAATAATATTCGGATGGTTCAACAGCGACAAATGCATTTCCTCTGCCCAAACCTCTATAGAATTCTTCAGTGTCTGATTCAAATTCAGATGTTTCATCTTCGGAGTCCATTGTCACTCCAGCACACCTACCAGCCAGTTGTGACATCTTCTTCATGTTCGATTTGATGGTTCCTATTGCTCGTGTGTCAGTGACTGCTCTCTTAGAAGATTATGATGATGATTTGTCATTCTTCACGAGCTTAGTATGACAATTCATGCGAGTAAAGCCAGTACCATGAAGAGAAAGCCACCTTCTGCTTGGTTTTTTATTCATATCCCAACTGGGGCAATCAGCTATAAATTGACCATACTATTTGCACTTGTAGCACTTCATTTCCTTCAGAGGCAGTCTTCTCGAGGACTCAGATGATTCATCTTCATCAGCATTTGATAGGTATAGATTTTGCCTCCGGAGGTTGTTCGGTCATTTTGTAAGCATTTCAAGTTCTCTAGTGATAGAGTGTTGATTCTCGACATCTTATTCATCTCGAGAGCTATCGTAGTGAGACAATATTTCTCCTTCACTTTCTAAACAAGTGTCTGGTTGTCCATTTTCAAGTTCCATCTTTTCTTCATGAATTGTCAACAACTTCATGACCTCAACATAGTGAAGATCTTCAAAGTCTGGTCTTTGCTTGATTTTAGTGACGATTGGATCAAAGGAAACATCAAGAGCGCTAAGCAGCTTGTTGACCACATCTCAATCGGTGATATCAATAACTTCTCTTTGATGAAGCCTTTCAACGATGTTTGGCAGCCGATCAGTGAGTTCCATGGCACTTTCTTTACAAAGACTTCTGAAGTTGGCAAACATGGTATGAAGCACATTAGTGTGGGATTTTGTTCTGAGGATAATCCCTTCATGAACATTTTTTATGGCATCCCAGAGTTGCTTTATTGTATCAATGTCTTGGTACCGAATGAACATTCCTCTGGTGATGCTATCGCATATGATATCTTTTGCTTGTGCCTTCAGCTGAATGTTTGCTTCATCTTAAGGAGTGGGTGTTTCTGGATGTTGGATAGTGTATCCATTCTCTACAATCTGCCACAGTTCTGTACTGATGGCTTGAAGTCTAGTTCTCATTCTTCCTTGCCAGTATATGTAGTCATTTCCATCGAAGATAGGAAACCTTCTAGAGTGTGAGGATCTACCTGCATACGACATACCCAAAACTCCAAGGTTGTTAGACCTTTAATAAGCAGAGACAGAGACAACCTGCTCTGGTACCAATTGTTAGGACTAAGAGTATATTGACCAAAGGGGGTGAATGGGAGATTCAGAAATTCTTTCAAATGTTTTAACTTGAGCCCAAACACAACAATGGGAAAGATTTGATATACAAGTAGCTCGACGAGAATCCCAAATCTTTCGAGATAGGAAGCGACTATAGTTCAAGCATATTAGAGAACATATTTGACCATCACAATGATAATGCAATACACAAACAGTTGCAGAAGCATGAATGAAAAACTAGATATGAAAGGCAGAGTAAAGGCTACCAAAAACAATGCCGAACGATAACTAGACTGATCAAGACAAGATATACGGATAGAGTGCGATATATCGACAAAAAGCTCAAAAGATAAATGTATAATGAAATGCAAATTGATAAACTGAACCAAAGGTGCTCGATGGCGATAGATGAAGTTGGTAGACCAGTTCGTCCTTCCGCCAAAGGACTACGTTTGGTTGGAGGGACTTGTGATTGAACACAGGAGCAAACCTCTCTCCATCCTATTCTCCTTCAACTGGGAGTTGATCAGACTCCATCTGTTTTTCACTCGTGGTAGATACTTACCGACTATCTCCAAACCTTCGACGGACTTCCGTCGCAAACAACAATTACTCTTGGTTGCTGAAGATCTTACTCGGTGAAGACAACAAATCTTCAACACTCGATCCGACACCTATCCGCCTAGAGAGTGCGCAGCTCTCAAGAGTAATAGGTACAAGAACTCTAACTCAAAACTACTGTGATGCTCAACTAGTGTCTAAGTTTTGGCTTTTGGTTTTCTCTCGGTGGATTTTAAACTCAAATCTCGCATAGAGGGGATGATCTATCAATCTTCTCAGAGATCTTAAGCAAAACATCCAATGGACAACGTTGGAGTGGGGTGGCTATTTATAGCCGCAGCCTTCCCTGAAGGGAAATTACCAAATTGGATATGTGGGATAGCCAATGGCCGAACGACACGAGTCCAACGGTCAGATTTTGAGCACAACGACAACATTCCTTGCGAAGCAAGAAATGCTAACTCCTCAGTCCGAAAGATATCTCCTGCAACACCGAAGAACTATGTCTTCTGCTGACAGGTAGTCATTCAGAGCAGAAAGAGATTTCTCTCAGTCTTGCATAGGTTTGGCTGAAGCATCATAGTGGATCTAAAGTTGAGAACCTATACCCCTCTTAATAGTATAGGGTCCGAGAAGAAGAACAACAAAATGAATGCTACGCCCTCACTTCGCCTTCAACCTTCTCATCTGCAGTCAATTTTCTTCGGCCCAACTAATTGCTTCATGTCAGCAATAATTTTCAAGGGGTCAACTCATCCACATCAATCTTCTTGCCTACACAACTTCGACGGGTATTACTAAATCATCTCTGCATCACACATATCCTTCGGTGAAGTTCCTCGAACTTGACACCAATCATAGCATTCTCTTCGGTTCTGCAAGGGCTATTTCTCTCTCTCTCTGCACTAGCAAACAAATTAGTCCATGCATGTTTTTGTCAACAATCTCCAAAACACAAGAGGGAAAATATTGCATCAACAATCTCCCCCCTTTTTGGACGATTGTTGACAAAACAGAACACATCAAAGAGATAGGTAAAGTAATGAAAATAGGATGCGAAGGGGAATGATAGATGAGAGATAATTATGAAGATAAACATGCTCCCCCTGAATGTATGCATCAAATTGAGGTTATGCATAGGAGATAAGCCGAAAGGAACCGAGGTGAATTTTCCTACGAGACGCATTGATATATGGTATCATTTGTATCGCCGATCAATGCTCTCAATCCTTCCTGACATATTTCCTATGACACATAATCTTTGAAGAAGATTTGTTAAAGATTATGAATACTTTGAAATGATTTGTCGTAGGAATACACCATGAAGATTTACTCTGAATAGAGTTTGGGTCCACATGAGGCATAAGAAATCCCTGAAGATTAGGTATACAAGAGATATCAAAGCACGAGATGCACAAGAATTCAGCTTGAAGTGAATATTCTCCAGATGGAGTTTTCCTCCAACCATGATGAAGGAATAATAGCTAGGGAAGGAAAAACATCACATCGGATAGGCTGAATTGGTTTTTCATTTGAGAAACGAATAAGTTTAACCAGAAATCAAATTTTCTTCTCCTGCATTGCTAGATAATACTCCCTCCATTCCTTTATATTAGGTTTATTTGTTTTTTGATAAAATTCCACAATGTAAGGTGCATTTGTGCTAATTCCTTGTAATTCCGTTCTTGGCCCTCTTGAAAAAGGAAAGTATCTCTCACCTGATTGCATGTATCTCTCCTTGTAGAGAAAAAAGGAAACTATCTCTCTCCCGATTGCGTGTATCTCTTCCTTTCCTAGCCTAAGTGATTTACTTGACGCTAATCAATGAATTAGACAAGGGTAGTTTCGTCCTAATTGTCTATAATCATGTGCCTTGGTCACCGTACCGAAAATAATACACCTTACATAACGGAATGGAGGGAGTAAGACATAGTGAAGCAGGAGATACAAGATATTGATTGAGACGCAAGACATCTCTTTTTCGAGAAGTATGCTTTTCAATCCTCTTTGAAATATTTTTACTTCACCTGCAAAATAGATAAGTATCAAAGATAATCATTGCAAGGGAGTAAAATATCGATGGCACCTGCAAACAAATAACCAATATCAAATATAGCATTGCAGGGGTATTAACGGTACATGATGATGAAATTTACCAACACCACATGCGGTGCTATTAAAGTTTCATGACCAAAAGAAAATAGTTCAACGCCGGAAACCAAACTGTTTGCAAGAAAAGAAAATGGTGAATGAAAACACCCTGCAAATATTCCGCTCATCTATCCTCCCAACGTTCTTCCCCTTTTGTCAACAAATGTAAAAAAGGAAAGAGAATGTATATGAGGAACTACTCGTCCAAAGAACCCTCAGAGCTTGAACTGTCTGCGGAAGCAGAACGAGCAATGGTTGAGGCCGAAGCAGGAGCTAGACTTGCGACATGGGCTTCGAAAGCAGCTTTCGGAGTGGAGCGAGGAGCATCTGGCTTGAATATCAGTGTGCCTGCAGTGTTTTAATTTCATCGTCTGGTTCAACAAATAGCAGATCAGCAGAGTCAGAACACCGAGGAAGCACTGGGGTTTGCCTTTGGATGCGAGGTACTTCAAATAGCTCTAGATAATCACATTATTTTTCAATGCCCTTTGTAGATAACTACTCTTGAGACTAATGCTTGTGCAACAGGATCTAGGAGCGCCTGTGAAGTTCTTTCTGATGCAGAAGAGCTTGGCGAGTGTAGTTGTGCAGCAGATTGATCTCGGCCATCAGCTCAAGTTTCACCTTGCTGTCAAGCTTAATGTAGCTCTCCAGGGCTTGCCGAGTACCAATAGAAATCCCATAAAGCGAGGGTTTTTCTTCACGACGAATCTCAAGTATGGCCTTCTTGTTCTTTGGAGCATGAGTAGAGGCAATTGTAGTTGAGTCAATAGGTGTCTTCCCTTTCCCAATATCCTTCACAATCCGAAGAGTATCACGGACCGGTGGCATACAAACTTTCGGCACTCAGGGACAGCAAAACTTCTTCTCTGTGAGCTGCTCTATGCACTACTGCAGGATGGTCCTAACACGACACTACGATCAGAGACCCTTCGACAAAACTATGTGCGATACATTAATCGCAAATGGTGGTGTAATAAAACCATCAAAAATGATAAGAAACATTTGCGATGGTGGAGTCATCAAATACAATTCAGATTATAGGTGCGTGTGCGATGCACGACATAAAGTTCACTCGAACAAGCTGTTTGCGATGAGCATAACAACAGAAAGGTCAGATAGATGAAGGTGTGTGCGATATACAGCATACAGTTCACTCGGATGAACTATTTGTGATTAGGCAACACAACAGAAACGACCAGCCAAATCAAGGTGTGTGCGATATATGGCATACAATTCACTCGGAGGAATTTTTTGTGATGAGCCAAGACAACAGAAACAGTTCAACTTAACAAGATGTGTGTGATACACGGCAAACAGGTTCGTAATCAGAAATGTGTGCGTAGACTGATAATAACACAGACGATTGCTGCTAATAAGTCATGTGTGTTGTGGGCAAATGCTTGCTGGTATACAACTGTGAGTGATTGATGAGATCATCACCGACGGGTTCCCTAGTTTACTCTGTGTGGGATGTGATTTGCTTTGTCTTCAGATGAACAACATATATAACCAAGGCGTGGGACCTGATTTGCAAACCCAAAAGAAGTGGAGGCATGGGAATCATTAATCTACATGTGCAAAGTGATGCTCTGCTTTTGAAATATCTCCACAAGTTCTATAACAAGCTAGATCTGCCGTGGGTGGAACTTATTTGGTCGACTTACTATAATGACAAAATCCCACATGCAACAGACCCATGCGGCTCCTTTTGGTGGCGTGACATTCTGAAACTAACCCCTATCTACCGAGGCATTACTAAAACTCTGATTAATAAAGGGGATATGGTGCTCATGTGGAAGGATCTCTGGCTCGATGCCACTCTCATGGACTCACACCCTAGGGCTTTCTCTTTTTCACTTAATGAAGACATCTCAGTAAAATAATTCTTGGGGATCACATCACTCGACGAGGCGTTTCAACTCCCGGTGTCCCCGCAAGCCCATGTAGAAGTATGGGACATGCAGCAGCTGCTGAGCCACATTGGACAAAACAACTCCTCAGACCTCAATGATTAATGGATTTATACCTGGGGTAGCAACACCTTCACGCCTGGACGATACTATAAATTCTACTACAGGGACGTGTCAGCTCACAGAACCTTTCACTAGCTTTGGAAAGCAAAGACAACTCTTAAAATCAAATTCTTTGGATGTCTTTTACTAGCTGACAGACTCAACACGAGAAATATGCTCAAACAGAGGCATTATAACATAGGCAACAACTTCAATTGCATACTCTGTGACCAACCTGTTGAGGAAGACATCAAACACATGATCTTTCATTGCCAATTTAGCAAAAATTGCTAGAGCAAGCTTGGAATCACCTGGATTGACCGAGACTCACACTTATCCATGATTGAGACGGCAAAACTTACTTGGGCAAGACCTCTTTTCATGACAATTTTCTTGCAAGCGTCTTGGAGCATTTGGAAAGAGAGGAATAATAAACACTTCCGAGGGATCCCACCCTCGACTACCTCCTGGTTAAACAGATTCAAAATGGACCTCGCATTATTGCAATACAAAGTTAAATAGAAGAACATGTTGGAAATATGCCCTAGAGGCAATAATAAATGGTTATTATTATATTTCTTTGTTCATGGTAATTGTCTATTATTCATGCTATAATTGTATTGTCCGGAAATCGTAATACATGTGTGAATACATAGACCACAACGTGTCCCTAGTAAGCCTCTAGTTGACTAGCTCGTTGATCAACAGATAGTCATGGTTTCCTGACTATGGACATTGGATGTCATTGATAACGGGATCACATCATTAGGAGAATGATGTGATGGACAGGACCCAATCCTAAGCATAGCATAAAAGATCGTGTAGTTTTGTTTGCTAGAGCTTTTCCAATGTCAAGTATCTTTTCCTTAGACCATGAGATTGTGCAACTCCCGGATACCGTAGGAGTTCTTTGGGTGTGCCAAACGTCACAACGTAACTGGGTGACTATAAAGGTGCACTACGGGTATCTCCGAAAGTGTCTGTTGGGTTGGCACAGATCGAGACTGGGATTTGTCACTCCGTGTGACGGAGAGGTATCTCTAGGCCCACTCGGCAATGCATCATCATAATGAGCTCAATGTGACTAAGGCGTTAGTCACGGGATCATGCATTGCGGTACGAGTAAACAGACTTGCCGGTAACGAGATTGAACAAGGTATTGGGATACCGACGATCGAATCTCGGGCAAGTAACATACCGATTGACAAAGGGAATTGCATACGGGATTGATTGAATCCTCGACACCGTGGTTCATCCGATGAGATCATCGTGGAACATGTGGGAGCCAACATGGGTATCCAGATCCCGCTGTTGGTTATTGACCGGAGAGGCGTCTCGGTCATGTCTGCATGCCTCCCGAACTCGTAGGGTCTACACACTTAAGGTTCAGTGACGCTAGGGTTGTAGAGATATGTGTATGCGGAAACCCGAAAGTTGTTCGGAGTCCCGGATGAGACGTCACGAGAGGTTCCGGAATGGTCCGGAGGTGAAGAATTATATATAGGAAGTCCAGTTTCGGCCACCGGGAAAGTTTTGGGGGTTACCGGTATTGTACCGGGACCACCGGAAGGGTCCCGGGGTCCACCGGGTGGGGCCACCTATCCCGGAGGGCCCCGTGGGCTGAAAGTGGAAGGGAACCAGCCCTTAGTGGGCTGGGGCGCCCCCCTTGGGCCTTTCCCCATGCGCCTAGGGTTGGGAACCCTAGGGTGGGGGGGCTTCCCCCTTGCCTTGGGGGGCAAGGCAACCCCTTCCCCCCTTTGGCCGCCGCCCCCCACCCTAGATGGGATCTGGCCGGCGCCCCCCCTCCCAGGGGGCCTATATAAAGGGGGGAGGGAGGGCAGCAACCTACAGCCTTGGGCGCCTCCCTCCTCCCCTGCAACACCTCTCTCTCTCTCTCGCAGAAGCTCGGCGAAGCCCTGCCGGAGACCCGCTACATCCACCACCACGCCGTCGTGCTGTTGGATCTCCATCAACCTCTCCTCCCCCCTTGCTGGATCAAGAAGGAGGAGACGTCGCTGCACCGTACGTGTGTTGAACGCGGAGGTGCCGTCCGTTCGGCACTCGGTCATCGGTGATTTGGATCACAGCGAGTACGACTCTGTCATCCACGTTCATTGGAACGCTTCCGCTCGCGATCTACAAGGGTATGTAGATGCACTCCTTTCCCCTCGTTGCTAGTACACTCCATAGATGCATCTTGGTGAGCGTAGGAAAATTTTAAAATTATGCTACGATTCCCAACAGTGGCGTCATGAGCCAGGCCTATGCGTAGTTACTATGCACGAGTAGAACACAAAGCAGTTGTGGGCGTTGAGTTTGCCAATTCTTCTTGCCGCTACTAGTCGTTTCTTGTTTCGGCGGCATTGTAGGATGAAGCGGCCCGGACCGACCTTACACGTACGCTTACGTGAGACAGGTTCCACCGACTGACATGCACTAGTTGCATAAGGTGGCTAGCGGGTGTCTGTCTCTCCTACTTTAGTCGGAACAGATTCGATAAAAAGGGTCCTTATGAAGGGTAAATAGAAATCGGCAAATCACGTTGTGGTCATACGTAGGTAAGAAAACGTTCTTGCTAGAAACCTACAAACCACGTAAAAACTTGCAACAACAATTAGAGGACGTCTAACTTGTTTTTGCAGCAAGTGCTATGTGATGTGATATGGCCAGAAGATGTGATGAATGATATATGTGATGTATGAGATTGATCATATTCTTGTAATAGGAATCACGACTTGCATGTCGATGAGTATGACAACCGGCAGGAGCCATAGGAGTTGTCTTTATTATTTTGCATGACCTGCGTGTCATTGAATAACGCCATGTAAATTACTTTACTTTGTTGCTAAACACGTTAGCCATAGAAGTAGAAGTAATCGTTGGCGTGACGACTTCATGAAGACACAATGATGGAGATCATGGTGTCATGCCGGTGACGAAGATGATCATGGTGCCCCGAAGATGGAGATCAAAGGAGCATGATGATATTGGCCATATCATGTCACTATTTGATTGCATGTGATGTTTATCATGTTTTTGCATCTTATTTGCTTAGAACAATGGTAGTAAGTAAGATGATCCCTTATAATAATTTGAAGAAAGTGTTCACCCTAACTTTGCACCGTTGCGAAGGTTCGTTGTTTCGAAGCACCACGTGATGATCGGGTGTGATAGATTCTAACGTTCGAATACAACGGGTGTTGACGAGCCTAGCATGTACAGACATGGCCTCGGAACACACGCAATTCACTTAGGTTGACTTGACGAGCCTAGCATGTACAGACATGGCCTCGGAACACGGAGGACCGAAAGGTCGAGCATGAGTCGTATAGAAGATACGATCAACATGGAGATGTTCACCGATCTTGACTAGTCCGTCTCACGTGATGATCGGACACGGCCTAGTTAAACTCGGATCATGTTTCACTTAGATGACGAGAGGGATGTCTATCTGAGTGGGAGTTCATTAAATAATTTGATTAGATGAACTCAATTATCATGAACTTAGTCTAAAATCTTTACACTATGTCTTGTAGATCAAATGGCCAACGTTGTCCTCAATTTCAACGGGTTCCTAGAGAAAACCAAGCTGAAAGATGATGGCAGCAACTATACGGACTTGGTCCGGAACCTGAGGATCATCCTCATAGTAGCCTAGAAAGATTATGTCTTAGAAGCACCGCTAGGTGATGCACCAATCCCACAGAACCAAGACGTTATGAACGCTTGGCAGCAGCGTGCTGATGATTACTCCCTCATTCAGTGCGGCATGCTTTACAGCCTAGAACCGGGTCTCCAAAAGCGTTTTGAGAAACATGGAGCATACGAGATGTTCGAGGAGCTGAAATTGATTTTCCAAGCTCATGCCCGGGTCGAGAGATATGATGTCTCCGACAAGTTCTTCAGCTGTAAAATGGAGGAGAATAGTTCTGTTAGTGAGCACATACTCAGAATGTCTGGGTTGCACAACCGCTTGACTCAGCTGGGAGTTAATCTCCCGGATGACGCGGTCATTGACAGAATCCTTCAGTCGCTTCCACCAAGCTTCAAGAGCTTCGTGATGAACTACAATATGCAGGGGATGGTAAAGACCATTCCTGAGGTATATTCGATGCTGAAATCAGCGGAGGTGGAAATCAGAAAAGAACATCAAGTGTTGATGGTGAATAAAACCACTAAGTTCAAGAAGGGCAAGGGTAAGAAGAACTTCAAGAAGGACGGCAAGGGAGTTGCCGCGCCCGGTAAACCAGTTACTGGGAAGAAGTCAAAGAATGGACCCAAGCCCGAGACTGAGTGCTTTTATTGCAAGGGAAGTGGTCACTGGAAGCGGAACTGCCCCAAATACTTAGCGGACAAGAAGAAGGCCGGCAACACCAAAGGTATATGTGATATACAAGTTATTGATGTGTACCTTACCAGTACTCGTAGTAGCTCCTGGGTATTTGATACCGGTGCGGTTGCTCATATTTGTAACTCAAAACAGGAACTACGGAATAAACGGAGACTGGCGAAGGACGAGGTGACGATGCGCGTCGGGAATGGTTCCAAGGTCGATGTGATCGCCGTCGGCACGCTACCTCTGCATCTACCCACGGGATTAGTTTTAAACCTCAATAATTGTTATTTAGTGCCAGCTTTGAGCATGAACATTGTATCTGGATCTCTTTTAATTCGAGATGGCTACTCATTTAAATCCGAGAATAATGGTTGTTCTATTTATTTGAGAGATATGTTTTATGGTCATGCCCCGCTGGTCAATGGTTTATTTTTGATGAATCTCGAACATGATGTTACACATGTTCATAGTGTAAATACCAAAAGATGTAAAGTTGATAACGATAGTCCCACATACTTGTGGCACTGCCGCCTTGGTCACATTGGTGTCAAGCGCATGAAATGCAGATGGACTTTTGGAGTCTCTTGATTACGAATCATTTGACACGTGCGAACCATGCCTCATGGGTAAGATGACCAAGACTCCGTTCTCCGGAACAATGGAGCGAGCAACCAACTTATTGGAAATCATACATACCGATGTGTGTGGTCCAATGAGTGTTGAGGCTCGCAGAGGATATCGTTATGTTCTCACTCTCACGGATGATTTAAGTAGATATGGGTATGTCTACCTAATGAAACACAAGTCTGAAACCTTTGAAAAGTTCAAGGAATTTCAGAGTGAAGTAGAGAATCAACGTGACAGGAAAATAAAATTCTTACGATCAGATCGTGGTGGAGAATATTTAAGTCACGAGTTTGGTGCACACTTAAGGAAATGTGGAATAGTTTCACAACTCTCGCCGCCTGGAACACCTCAGAGAAATGGTGTGTCCGAACGTCGTAATCGCACTCTATTGGATATGGTGCGATCTATGATGTCTCTTACCGATTTACCGCTCTCATTTTGGGGTTATGCTTTAGAGACTGCCGCATTCACTTTAAAATAGGGCTCCGTCGAAATCCGTTGAGACGACACCGTATGAATTATGGTTTGGGAAGAAACCTAAGCTGTCGTTTCTAGAAGTTTGGGGGTGCGATGCTTATGTCAAGAAACTTCAACCTGAAAAGCTCGAACCGAAGTCGGAAAAATGCGTCTTCATAGGATACCCTAAGGAAACTATTGGGTATACCTTCTACCTCAGATCCGAAGGCAAGATCTTCGTTGCCAAGAACGGGTCCTTTCTGGAGAAGGAGTTTCTCTCGAAAGAATTGAGTGGGAGGAAAGTGGAACTTGATGAGGTGATAGTCACCCCTTCCGAACCGGAAAGTAGCGCAGCGCGGGAAAATGTTCCTGTGGTGCCTACACCGACTGGGGAGGAAGTTAATGATGATGATCATGAAGCTTCGGATCAAGTTACTGAACTTCGTAGGTCCACGAGGACACGTTCCGCACCAGAGTGGTACGGCAACCCTGTCCTGGAAATCATGTTGTTAGACAACGGTGAACCTTCGAACTATGAAGAAGCGATGGCGGGCCCGGATTCCGACAAGTGGCTAGAAGCCATGAAATCCGAGGTAGAATCCATGTATGAAAACAAAGTATGGACTTTGACTGACTTGCCCGATGAGCGGCGAGCCATAGAAAACAAATGGATCTTTAAGAAGAAGACGGACACAGATGGTAATGTGACCATCTACAAAGCTCGACTTGTCGCTAAGGGTTATCGACAAGTTCAAGGGGTTGACTACGATGAGACTTTCTCACCCGTAGCGAAGCTGAAGTCCGTCCGAATCATGTTAGCAATTGCCGCATACTATGATTATGAGATATGGCAGATGGACATCAAAACGGCATTCCTTAATGGCTTCCTTAAGGAAGAGTTGTATATGATGCAGCCGGAAGGTTTTGTCGATCCTAAGAATGCTAACAAAGTATGCAAGCTCCAGCGCTCAATCTATGGGCTGGTGCAAGCATCTCGGAGTTGGAACATTTGCTTTGATGAGATGATCAAATCGTTTGGGTTTACACAGACTTATGGAGAAGCCTGTGTTTACAAGAAAGTGAGTGGGAGCTCTGTAGCATTTCTCATATTATATGTGGATGACATACTATTGATGGGAAATGATATAGAATTCTTGGAAAGTATAAAGGCCTATTTGAATAAGTGTTTTTCAATGAAGGACCTTGGAGAAGCTGCTTATATATTAGGCATCAAGATCTATAGAGATAGATCAAAACGCCTCATTGGTCTTTCACAGAGTACATACCTTGACAAGATATTGAAGAAGTTCAATATGGATCAGTCCAAGAAGGGGTTCTTGCCTGTATTGCAAGGTGTGCAATTGAGCACGACTCAATGCCCGACCACGGCAGAAGATATAGAAAAGATGAGTGTCATCCCCTATGCCTCGGCCATAGGGTCTATTATGTATGCCATGCTGTGTACCAGACCTGATGTAAACCTTGCCGTAAGTTTGGTAGGAAGGTACCAAAGTAATCTCGGCATGGAACACTTGACAGTGGTCAAGAATATCCTGAAGTACCTGAAGAGGACTAAGGATATGTTTCTAGTTTATGGAGGTGACGAAGAGCTCGTCGTAAAGGGTTACGTCGACGCTAGCTTCGACACAGATCTGGATGACTCGAAGTCACAAACCGGATACGTGTATATTTTGAATGGAGGAGAAGTAAGCTGGTGCAGTTGCAAGCAAAGCGTCGTGGCGGGATCTACATGTGAAGCGGAGTACATGGCAGCCTCAGAGGCAGCACAGGAAGCAGTCTGGATGAAGGAGTTCATTACCGACCTAGGGGTGATTCCCAATGCGTCGGGCCCGATGACTCTCTTCTGTGACAACACTGGAGCTATTGCCCTTGCGAAGGAGCCCAGGTTTCACAGGAAGACCAGGCATATCAAGCGTCGCTTCAACTCCATTCGTGGAAGTGTTCAAAATGGAGACATAGATATTTGTAAAGTACATACGGACCTGAATGTAGCAGATCCGTTGACTAAACCTCTCCCTAGAGCAAAACATGATCAACACCAGGACGCAATGGGTGTTCGATTCATCACAATGTAACTAGATTATTGACTCTAGTGCAAGTGGGAGACTGTTGGAAATATGCCCTAGAGGCAATAATAAATGGTTATTATTATATTTCTTTGTTCATGGTAATTGTCTATTATTCATGCTATAATTGTATTGTCCGGAAATCGTAATAC
>NC_057796.1:204884940-204889029 GCF_018294505.1 Triticum aestivum | reverse complement strand
GATCACATCATTAGGAGAATGATGTGATGGACAGGACCCAATCCTAAGCATAGCATAAAAGATCGTGTAGTTTCGTTTGCTAGAGCTTTTCCAATGTCAAGTATCTTTTCCTTAGACCATGAGATCGTGCAACTCCCGGATACCGTAGGAGTGCTTTGGGTGTGCCAAACGTCACAACGTAACTGGGTGACTATAAAGGTGCACTACGGGTATCTCCGAAAGTGTCTGTTGGGTTGGCACGGATCGAGACTGGGATTTGTCACTCCGTGTGACGAAGAGGTATCTCTGGGCCCACTCGGTAATGCATCATCATAATGAGATCAATGTGACTAAGGCGTTAGTCACGGGATCATGCATTGCGGTACGAGTAAAGAGACTTGCCGGTAACGAGATTGAACAAGGTATTGGGATACCGACGATCGAATCTCGGGCAAGTAACATACCGATTGACAAAGGGAATTGCATACGGGATTGATTGAATCCTCGACACCGTGGTTCATCCGATGAGATCATCGTGGAACATGTGGGAGCCAACATGGGTATCCAGATCCCGTTGTTGGTTACTGACCGGAGAGGCGTCTCGGTCATGTCTGCATGCCTCCCGAACCCGTAGGGTCTACACACTTAAGGTTCAGTGACGCTAGGGTTGTAGAGATATGTGTATGCGGAAACCCGAAAGTTGTTCGGAGTCCCGGATGAGATCCCGGACGTCACAAGAGGTTCCGGAATGGTCCGGAGGTGAAGAATTATATATAGGAAGTCCAGTTTCGGCCACCGGGAAAGTTTCGGGGGTTACCGGTATTGTACCGGGACCACCGGAAGGGTCCCGGGGGTCCACCGGGTGGGGCCACCTATCCCGGAGGGCCCCGTGGGCTGAAAGTGGAAGGGAACCAGCCCTTAGTGGGCTGGGGCGCCCCCCTTGGGCCTTTCCCCATGCGCCTAGGGTTGGGAACCCTAGGGTGGGGGGGCTTCCCCCTTGCCTTGGGGGGCAAGGCAACCCCTTCCCCCCTTTGGCCGCCGCCCCCCCACCCTAGATGGGATCTGGCCGGCGCCCCCCCTCCCAGGGGGCCTATATAAAGGGGGGAGGGAGGGCAGCAACCTACAGCCTTGGGCGCCTCCCTCCTCCCCTGCAACACCTCTCTCTCTCTCGCAGAAGCTCGGCGAAGCCCTGCCGGAGACCCGCTACATCCACCACCACGCCGTCGTGCTGTTGGATCTCCATCAACCTCTCCTCCCCCTTGCTGGATCAAGAAGGAGGAGACGTCGCTGCACCGTACATGTGTTGAACGCGGAGGTGCCGTCCGTTCGGCACTCGGTCATCGGTGATTTGGATCACGGCGAGTACGACTCCGTCATCCACGTTCATTGGAACGCTTCCGCTCGCGATCTACAAGGGTATGTAGATGCACTCCTTTCCCCTCGTTGCTAGTACACTCCATAGATGCATCTTGGTGAGCGTAGGAAAATTTTAAAATTATGCTACGATTCCCAACAGAATAAGGATTTTATCCTCTCCTTTATTAGCTCTCTGAACCCTTTGTAAAAACACCCCCCTTCATTTCCTTTAGATTAGAGTGCCCTCTTTACACTTAGCTCCTTTCCTTCTTCTTCTTCTACCCCACCCCACCCACCTGCACGGTGGGTAGAGGGAGTTAGAGGGTATGTAATGGATACTATGTACAAATGTCGTGGTTGAAGTAATACAAAAACAGTGGGAGCCTCTCCCACTGTCTCAGGTTTCAAAAAAACATCCAATTACATAAGTGACTATACAAAACATTTGCACACACCTCAATAAACAATTACATGCATTCTAAACTAGGAGAAACGATCATCTAATCATCTACTTATTATGACACCGTCGCCACTGCTCCGTGGCTCGATCCCTCGTATGGGGTAGAACCAAAGCACTCCCTCATGTGAACGATCCGCCTGTAAATCTTGTAGCTTGTGTACATGTCCTTGGCTGCGTACTTGACACGTTCTTCATCCAGTCTATGCTCCCAGGCACCGTGTTAGGCGTTCTTCTCCTTATTGCTCTCATCCTTCATCTTCCTGTAGTAGGGGTCGGTGATGGCCGAGGCGAGGTCAACCAGGGAGTTGTGCTTGTTGTTCGGGCTACCCCAGACCCTGTAGTGGTCATGGATGTTCACAAGATTCTAGCAGGCCAGGCGCAAAACCTGGAGCGCCTTTAGATCGTTGGTGGTGTCCACCATAGCGAAACTATAGTCGCGGCTGTTGATAAATCTGGTGAAACGCTCACAAGGCCTTGTGGCCAGGCAGTAGTGGTAGACGAGGATGTGATGGAGCACACACAATTGGGCGACGACAACCTTCTAATCAAGCGCAGCACGACCGCCAGTGAACTCGAGGTCGAAGCCGACCACATGGTACTTGTCCTCGGCAAGCAACTGCTCCATAGTTTGGATGGAGCTCTCCACCGAGACCGGCTCGTTCGTGTACACCACCGAGAGGTCTTCCCCCTCACGTGGGTGTCCACTACATGAGGCGAGGTGAACTACCATTCGTTGTCGTTGTCAGCCATGGGGAGCGCCGTTAGAGCCACGGGAAGCGACATTGAAGCCGTTGGATATCCTCTCAGTATGTGTTGTCGTGGGTGTGCTTAATTAATGTGTTGTGGGCACGAGAGATGAAGGTAAATGGCCGCGGGAATAAATGGGGGCCGGGTGGCCTGGATTCTCGGCACTCTGCATGGCAGTTTTTGCAATGGGTAACTGCATCGTGGCGCCGCTTGCAGCGGGTAACTGCATCGTGGCACCGCGCCCGGTGCAACCGCATGCATAATGGCAACACAAACGTACATGATCATGCGTCGACCCCAAACACCGGTAGCGCGCACAGAGGGACGTGGGCAGAGCGCGCGCGGTGGGATGCGAGCAGACCGCGCCACGGCCGCCTCAACTGCGAGCAACCACATGCATAGAGTAGTTCAGTCGGCAGTTGCGAACCGGGTGCATGATGTGAAACTATGTCGCGTTCCACATCACACGGTGGTGAACAATCGTTCACGAGGGTCGTAGAGAGCGGCCGTGTGCTACTACCTCCGTCCTGGTTTATTAGTCCCCTTTATATTCAGCACCAAATTTTGACCTTAAATTTAACTAACAAAATGTTAATTGTTCAAATACGAATCCAACGATATAATCTTTGGTGACATGCATTCATATTTTATTAGTCAAATATCTAGTCAAAATTTGGCACAAAAATACAAAGAGGACTTATAAACCAGGATGGAGGTAGTAGGTTAAATCGCACACGTTTTTTTAATTAACCGTATGTGTACGTGTTGTTTCATCCTCCTCTCGCACGTCTTGTCACCCCGCTACCGCAGACGGCTTAGAGAGCAAGCTTGACCACCGCGCATGCGTTCTTTTGGCCAAACGGTGGCTCGAAGTGGCGTCAATGAATCATCGGTGAGCCTGTTCCCGTGCAACCGTGCAGGTTCCCATGCATAGCCGCGCAAGCTTCCCACCCGACTCGGTGAAATCCCCTAAAATCCCAATGCTTACACGCATGCTATATAAACCCTCACGGCCGGCGAGTCCTGTGTCGCATTTTCCCCTCCCTCCCTGTAGCTTATCTCGTCTGCTTCTCCCACAATCAGGTATGCACTAAAAAATCGGCCCCGCACATTAAAGATAATGTAGGTCTAACGTACTTCAATCAAGTATTGTGAATATTATTCATAATTTTGCTCATTTTTCCTAGGCTAGTTTCTGTTGCTAATATGAATTGATGCCTTATTTTGTACTACCTTCGTCGAAAATTACTTATCACTCAAATGGATGTATATACTCATATTTTAGTGCTAGATACATCCATTGGAGCGACAAGTAATTCCGAATAGAGGGAGTATTTAGGTGGGAGCTATGTGCAGGTTTTCGGACCACAAGTTCATTGTAATGCCTATATGTTGGTTCACATGTATTCTTGCTTATGGTCATATCAGGGTTTCACTATGTAATTTGGTGGATATTGGTTTTTTCCTAATAGGGATTGTCCCCGGGAGCATCATTAGGCTATCTGCTATTCCTAACTATTGCATCTTTGAATACTTATTATTAGGAT